>NC_140957.1:69398469-69688469 GCF_014529385.1 Adiantum capillus-veneris
GAGTGTTGATTTGTGGTTGTCTACACATTGAAGGACGGCTCACAGTTCTTGGAGGCGTGTCACATACGACACGGGCGCATCTACACACAGACTGTACTTCCACATGGGATGTATTGTCAGAGATGATGTATGTCTGTTGAGGGTTTGCTGGCTGTGAGTCACGTAGCAAACAACCGCCGCAGCGGTTACAGCATACAGTGGGAAATTTGTGGATGTATGACTTTGTGGAAAGTCTATGTACTGTCAGATTTACTGCAGCCTTTGTTGAGGGTCGAGTGAGGTTTTATTGAGCTGGGGGATTCTCGAATGTTGAGATCCTTTCGGTGATACAGGTCTTGGAGCGATCCCTCGAGCACCCTTAGATAGGCAGCTAGGATGTGTTGACTGTGAGTTAGACAGTTGGGATTGCATCTTTGCTTTACTGCCGTTGAGGCATTGTCACAATCTATGCTTATAGGACAGTGAGAGACAGTACAGGTGCAGGATAGGTTTACCCGCAGCTTACAGTGTCAGAGAGACAGTGTTTTTTGAGTTGTTTTTTGGTCTGTTTTTAGTACAGCAGAGCCATTTTACAAAGGAGACTCTGCCAAAATTTATGCAGAATCTGAAGCTTTCTTGGTTCATTTGACAGGTTGATATTGGTTCAGAGGTCAGTTTACAGGGGAAACTCTGCCGAATTTTTCCCAGGAAAGTAAACCACTGTGAAGCGTAGCTATGGCTGGATCACAGGACACTGCTCTTTACAATATCAAGAAGCTCGATGGAACCAATTTCCCATTGTGGAAGAAGCAGATTTGGCACGTGTTGGTACAAAAGAAGCAGATAAAACCTATAAAGCTCAAGGGGATAAAACCAGAAGATATGGACGAAGATGAATGGAACGAAATGGATGAATTGGCACTTTCTACCATTATGCTGACTTTGGCAGAAAGCGTTTACTTCAATGTAGCAGACGAGATGTCGGCTTATCAAGCATGGTTAAAGCTGAGTGATCTTTATGAGAAGCAGAGTGCAGCTTCACAGGTATACTGGCTTAGGAAGCTTGTTGACTTGAAGATGAAAGAAGGGACACCTATGTCCAATCATCTGAATGAATTCAACACAATCTATAGTCAGTTGTCAGCTCAAGGTGTCAAGTTTGATGAACCTGTTAGAGCTATGTTCCTGTTGATCACATTGCCGAAAAGTTGGGACACTTTTCGCACAGCTTTGAGTAATTCTGAACCTCCAGATGGTTTGAACATAGCAGGTGTAGAAGGAAGTCTACTTACTGAAGAAACCAATAGAAAGACAATGGACAAAGGCAAAGGAACAGCCTTAGTTGTCAGGGGAAGGACCAAAGAAAAGTACAAAGGTGGAAAGAGGAATCAGTCTCTTAGCAAGTCCCGCAGTGCTAAAGGCAAGAGTGACATAGAATGCTACCATTGTGGCAAGAAGGGTCACATGAAAAGAGACTGCAGAGAATGGAAAGCAGAAAAAGGCAAAGAGAAAGCTGAAGACCATGGTGAGAAGAACAAGTCCTCAGTGAAGATTCAAGAAATAAATGTGACAAACACTGTTGCAGAGGATGACAGTCTAGTGTCAGGAGACATCTACTTCTTGAAGAATACAATGGACTCAGCTCTTCTTACAGCATCTGATGGAAATGCACTGAGTGACTGGATTATAGACTCAGGGGCATCACTTCATGTGTCTCCAAACAAGGAGTGGTTAACCTCTTATGTGACCACTAAAGATCATGTTCGGCTAGGCAATGGGCAGACATGTGAGATCTTAGGTGTTGGAGATGTTCAATTGAAGTTTCAGAATGGCTCTTCTTTCACGCTGAAGAATGTGAGACATGTTCCCGCAATTACAAAGAGCTTGATCAGCACAGGTTTACTTGATGATGCTGGCTACGTCACCACTTTTGGACAGAACATGTGGAAGATATCCAAGGGTTCTACGACAGTATCACATGGAGTAAAGTCTGGAGGACTTTACATGATTTATGTATCAAATGTCTCTAAAAATGTAATCAATGTAACCGAGCAGCCGAACGTTTCTTTGTGGCATTGCCGGTTAGGACATATGTCCAAGAAGGGAATGGAATCTTGTCTCGTTCTGGTTATTTGCCTGGCTTTTCATTTAATGATTTTGAATTCTGTGAACATTGTCTGTATGGTAAGCAAACACAGCAGCCACATAAGCATAGAAGCAGTAGAAGAGATACACAGTTGGCACTTGTTCATAGTGATTTGTGTGGACCTATGCCTAACCTATCTATAGGGGGAGCTTCTTACTTTATGGAATTTATAGATGATTACTCGAGGAAAGTATGGGTTTACTTTCTCAAGCACAAGGATGAAGCGTTTAGTGTTTTCAAAACGTTTGTGACAATTGTGGAGAATCAGAGTGGAAGCTTAAATGCTTACGCACTGACAATGGTGGAGAGTATGTTTCAAAGGCCTTTCAAGATTTTTGTGAGTCAAAAGGTATAAAACGTGAACTTACTGCTCCTTACAATCCTCCTCAAAATGGTGTTGCTGAGAGGATGAATAGGACCATACAAGAAAAGGTCATAAGTATGTTGTCTAATGCACAGCTGCCAAATGGGTTTTGGGCTGAAGCTGTATCAACAGCTGTTCATCTTGTAAATAGATCTCCTAGCAAGGTTTTGCAGAAGGATTCAGTGCCAGAGATGGTATGGTCAGGCAAAATGCCCTCATACAAGCATCTCAGAGTCTTTGGCTGTGAGGCATATACTCACGTTCCAAAGGAATTTAGGAACAAACTTGAGCCAAAGAGTAGAAAGTGCATCTTTATAGGCTATGGTAATTCTGTTGAGATGGGGTACAGACTTTGGGATCCCGAATCCAAAAAGGTTGTCCGCAGCAATGATGTTCACTTTAATGAATCCAAATATCATTCTAAACCAGAGAGGGTTGAGGAGATTAGAAGAGTTGTCTTCCAAGAAGATGGACCTGCACGTGCAAGAAAAAATGTCAGGGCTCAAGAGGATCAAGGACAAGATAGAGTGGAACCACAGGTTGTGGCTGAGCCTGAGCCACCTATTGTGCATAGATCTGGACGTGTCACGCGACCTCCTGATAGGTTTGTTCCATCTATGAACTATGTCATGTTGACTGATTGCAATGAGCCTTCATGTTACAAGGAAGCAGTGCAAATGAAGCACTCCGGGAATTGGCAATTGGCTATGCAGTCAGAGATGACAGCTCTGCATAAAAACAAGACATGGAAGCTGGTTAAATTACCACAGGGCAAAAAGGCTCTACCTTGTAAATGGGTTTACAGGTATAAGATCACTGCTCATGATAGTCAGCCAAAGTACAAAGCAAGGCTTGTTGCCAAGGGCTTTAAGCAAGAACAAGGCATTGACTTTGATGAAGTCTTCTCTCCGGTGGTCAAGATGACTACATTGAGATGCTTTCTTGCATTGGTTGCCATATTAGATTTGGTGTTGCACCAAATGGATGTCAAGACAGCGTTCTTGCATGGTGATTTAGATGTGGAAATTTACATGCAGCAGCCAGAAGGGTTTGTTGAGAAAGGCAAGGAAGATTGGGTATGCCAGTTGTTAAAGAGTCTTTATGGCTTAAAACAATCACCGAGGGCATGGTACCATAAATTCCACAAGTTTATGCTTTCTCAAGGCTACAAACGTAGTGAGTTCGATCACTGTCTATATACAAAGAAGGCTAAGGATGGTAGTTGGCTGATCCTTATTTTGTATGTGGATGACATGTTGATTGCTGGCAAGCACTTGGAAGAAATTTCAGCTTTGAATTCAAAGATGGCAAAATCGTTTGACATGAAAGACATGGGTGAGGCAAGTCATATACTTGGTATGCGCATTGAGAGAGACAGATCAAAGAAGTTTATTTGGTTATCTCAAACAGAGTATATTGACAAGGTTTTGCAATGTTTCAATATGGAGAAGGGAAAGGCATTGAGTGTTCCATTGCCACCATATGTGAAACTTAGCAAACAAGATTGTCCTGTGTCTGAGGAAGAACAGGCTGAAATGGATAAGATTCCATATGCGTCTGCAGTGGGTAGTTTGATGTATGCAATGATTGCTACTCGCCCAGACATTGCATTTGCAGTGGGAATAGTAAGTCGATACATGTCAAACCCAGGCAAGAAACATTGGGAGGCAGTGAAAGGAATATTGAGATACCTGAAAGCTACAAAGAGTATGCGTATATGCTATGGGAGTTAGGAGCTAAGTTTAAAGGGTTTTACAGACTCTGATTATGCAGGTGACTTAGACAACCGAAGGTCTACGTCAGGGTATGTCTTTACATTGGCTGGTGGAGCAGTATCATGGCGTTCTAGATTACAAGATTGTGTTGCTCAGTCTACTACAGAGGCTGAATATGTTGCAGCATCAGAGGCATGCAAAGAATCAATTTGGCTTAATCGACTAGTAACAGATTTGGGAATCAAAGAAGAGATGCCTGTGTTATATTGTGATAGTCAAAGTGCTATACAATTGGCTCGCAATCCAGTTTATCACTCAAAGACAAAGCATGTGGATGTGAAGTATCATTTCATCAGGGAAATGCTCGAGGATAAGCAAGTTCAGCTTGTCAAAGTTCACACCACAAAAAATCCTACTGATCTACTTACAAAAGGACTTCCCTCAGAGAGCTTTGCGCATTTTTGCAAGCAGTTAGGTGTAAGGTAGTACATCACTTCTCTACATCTCTTGTATATTAGCTTGTATAGTAGCTTCTCTCACACTTAAAGTACCACATTGGACTTTAAGTGGGAGGTTGTTGGGGTATAAAGCCCAATGTGGTCGCCCAGGTAAGTGGGCGGACCGCCAGGTATGTACACATATTCTTTTGTAAAAACCTAATAAGAACTCACTATGTTCTACACATTACAGTAGAGCGAGTTCACCATATCGTCGTGCTCTTCTTCTCGCACTCTCTCTCGCGTCGCACTTCCGCTCGTACTCCTTCAAAGGTCAACACGGGGAGGGGCTTGAACACGCTGATCGTGTTGTCCGTGATTTCCCTAGGCATGGTAAATATGTGAATGAGAGAAAACTCAAGGAATAACTTTAGAGAATAGAAACTTAATTAGCGTGACTTGTGCAGGAATAAAAGAATGAAACTAATGTTCTTCTAGCTAAAAAAAACCTAAGCATCTTTACTTCAAAGGTCATTCACACCATGTCCTCTGCAATATTTTTACTTAAAATATTACGAAGAAAAAAAACACTGAAAAATTAACCACCATCGATTGACTTACCTTCAAAAATTAAACATAGTTACAAAAATTTGGAAAAAAAATAGAGCAAACACATATCAATTTGAGAAAAAATTAAAACATAGTATGACCAACCAGTAAGTTCAGGTGTGCCATTACATAGAATAAGTTAATATGGAGCAATCAATACAAGTCGGGATTTAGGTTCTTGGTGGCTACAAATCCTGTGGGGGTTTTGCTTCTACAGAAGCGTGTGTAGGTGGGGGGGGGGGGGGGGGGGGGGGGGGGGGGGGGGGGTGGCATGGGCAGTGTGGGAAATAGTTTCCTATAGAGCAGTTTCGCATAGCTTGGCCAACTAGGAACTATGGTTGAAGGTCTACTCGGAGGAGGATCAGATGGAATAAATGACTCTTGGCGACGTCGTAAAGGAGAAGGGGCTGCCTGTGAGACTGTGCTCTACGTGATACCTCCCCCACATGATGAGTTGATCCTAGACTAGTAGGAAGCTGCTATTGCAGTTGAATACATGCCAAAAACAATTTATTATCCCGGTCAATGTTGATACATTGTCATTGTAGATGCCCGCACTCCATTGCCAAGCCACCACAACCTACAAGACTATCTAAAATTGCATCCCCAACCTTTGTGAAGGACAACCACCTATTTACAAAAGCACAAAATTAGTAGACATTTCAATGGCACATTAGTGGACTAGTTCAATGGAAAAAACCGAGCATAAAAGTGCCCTCCTAGACTTATCGAGCAAAGAACTTTTTCTTCTCCACTCCAGGCCAAAATGGTGCTCCAAGGGCATCTAGCATCCATGGAAGTCCCGTAGTGGCTCTTGGATCATGTCACAATCAAACTCAAACCCATCGTTGTCAGCTGCCACATCTCCTTCTTGACAATCATATAGTGGAATCATTGGAAGGCCTTCAATTTTATGTGTGAACATGACTAGCAACAATAAGGCCATGGCCTGCAATATGGGTACTATTTCAAACAAAAAATACACCAATATCTACCATCCATGAAATTTGTGGAGAAATGGTTGAGAACTTACTAAATCCGTGAAGTCATCTATCACAGCGTGTGTATGCAACACCATACAAAGAAAAATAGTGCAAACATGGAAAGAATCATGCAAGTGAACCTCCTCGGTGATGAGTGCCAAGTGGTCTACCTGGCACGCCAAGACTATTGCGCCATCCGATAGTAAAAACTTTGCAGCCAAGATAAACGCATTGGCAACGAGCTCGACAAAGAATACATTCCATTGGGGTATGCCACCAATGCCAAAATTAAGTTTGCAATGTGTGGGAAGGTCTGCCCAAACAAGTCGCACCTTTCAAGCTGCTGATCAGGCTCTATTTTGCCGAAGTGTGAGAGAGACCCAATAAATGTTAATTCACTCAAAGTCTCCTACAATACATATAATTACCATGCAAAATAAGATTGAGAGAGTGCTTACCAAATTCAAAGTGGATACCAAAGTGCCATAAACTCACTCATAAGAAATCTTTGGATTCATTAAAGCCTTCCATAGATGGCATACATCAACAAGTACTGCAAGATGTATTGGGCCCCAACACTAACGTTTTGTCATTTGTGCATTAGAGTGAGCCAAGATTGTGGTCGCATTTGTTACCTGGTGGAAAGGAGTCAAGTGGTTTAGGTGGCCAAATAGAAACTGGGTGGATATCCGTGCTTTGTCCAGTAGAAATGGATATGGTTCTCTTGGGACCCCAAGATCTCGAAGCTTGTGAAGGACTAGATCTTTGTGACTTCAAGTGCCATTTAGAATCACCTTGCTCATAATCTAGCTCGTCACCTTCATGCTCGCTCCTCTTGCTCTGAAACTACTCCGAGAACTCTAAAAAATCATTGATGACTGGTCGTCCTCTCTTTTTACCTTGTTTAGGTCTATCCACTGCAGTTTTTGGGCTTCAATGTCCCTTGTTTGTGCTAGGAGAAATGGCATTGATGGGAGGCTGATTGATGGTGACACTTTTGCTTTTTCCCTTATCCAAAAAAAAGTGAGGACACTATAGCAAACTAAACACATTAGTTGAACAGGAAAAACATTACTTATTATTGTATGCTTCAGCTTCATCTTCGGGAAATTCGCCATCCGCATAGTCCAAAAACCATGGACAGTTTCTCCAAGTTCCCTTACCATGGAGATTCTCTATCCAATCGTCAGGATAGAGACCACACTCCTCTCTCTCAGCATCTACCCACGCATTTTTGGGATGCTTGGGGTATGGACTATGAAGACGTATTTTAAGGGCATCCAACCACCATCTACAAAAAACAAGAGGAATAACTCCATTGTTCATAATACACAATTCTAATATTGTATAGTTCAATATTTGTATAACATGCATCCAAACAGTACAAGCAAAATGGGACTGCTCCTCTGCATTGTGGGTAGCTCGTATGGTTTGCTTCCATCACACAAAAGATTTGCCAAAGTGCTTTTGTCAAAAAGCCTGCAGTGCGTCGCTAAGAGACATGCCACAATCACGTATGGTGCATGTATGTAGCTTCTTTAATGTGGAATTCTCGCCCTTCATCTTCTCGGCCACACTCAATACACTCCTACACATTAAGTATTAGTAATGTGGTAATACTAGATAAGACCCCAAATCCTAGTGCTAGTAGGCTCACCTTTCAAGCTTCCACCAATATATGTGCATCGTTAACCATTGTGAGAAGGTCTTTCCTACGTCAGAATAGATGCCTTCACTAATCACACATCACCCTTGGCCAATATATTGATATTTGTTGCAATTTAACATTGGATACATTCTTAATAAATTAAGGAGAACAAACAATGCTTTCAAAAGCAGATAGTACTTACTTCGAAGGACTATTCCCTGCCCGTGCAACCTAGGAGACTTTGAATGGGATCATTTTGCAACCCTTCTCTTTCCAACCCACAAAAGAGATGCATTTTTGGAAAAAATTTATTTCAATTTTGGGATTGGCTATGATTGCTATCTCTAGTCTCTTTCGCACAAAAAAATCTCAGTCTCTTTCACAACCAAATCATAGCTTACCTTGTAGTCATCTTCATACATGTGATACTCGCTACTCCCCTTCACTGGTAAATTTTGTATTTTCAGCCGATACATTGCATCAAACTCTTCTTGCAATACAAAATTGCCAAATCAACCAAGAAAAACCTCATGTGCTTACCTAATGCATGTGTATTATAAATTACAATAACCTTCCACAATAGTTGCGCTCGCAAATACATAGGTAGTCTAAGCAATTTTGAATGGTTCATTGCCATCCCACGAAGTGCCCTATAAGATTTCTCTTTATCTTCTTCATTGAATTTTTCCAGTAAGGATTGTCGATCCACAAGTGCTAATTTTTGCATCGTAAATATGTCGTGCGTAATGGTGTGAGGCACATGGATTCACGTCACCCTAGTTGATCATGTCGAGCACCAAGAAGTGTGAAGAAACTTACTTGTTGATCTCGTGTGTTTGTGTGTGCTAGCAATGGAACAAGGAATAGGTAAGTACAAAAACAACTCAGTATTAGAATCATTTAAGTACAATGTTTGTAGGAAAGAGATCCCCTTTCAATATGCAGATACTAAAGGAACTTTCCAAGTCATAAGTGAGTGTTCCATCCAGAGTAGGACAGCTTGCCAAAGTCAAAAAAACCTTCCAAGATAAGATAGAGTCCTTACTGCATCCATCCAAACAAAACAACAATTCAATTAGCCTTGGATTTGTTTTACAGGTATCAATGGACTATATCAGTTGTTATCCATGTCCATCTTTCTTTTAAATTACTTTTTACAAGCTAAGTCCAAAGTAAATCAATTATATATATTATCACAGTGTTTCTAGTCAAAAAGAACCTAAATCTCTTCTAATCCAAGTATCAGATTACCCTCTTCTCTTAAACCATAAGTGGTATATTCCTTCAAAAAACAAAATACTTGAGTAATATTTTGTAGGATTAATGAGGTTTTAATAGTAACCAAGCCTAAATACTTTTTAACGAGTAGGTTCTAAGTTAAGAACTGATAATGTTTTTTGTTTTTCATAAAATGGAGTTCACTTCTTCCCAAAAAAACAGATCACTTTTTCATAGCTACCCAAAAAGGTAGCGGCATAGCCGTCTAAAAACATCGACTAAAAAGTGAATGCCAATATCGTATTACCTTGCCTGAAAAAACAAAATTAATATTGATCAGGTCTTATGAATGCCACGGAACCAAATTCCCATCAAGGTTTAGAGAAAGTAACCAACTTACCTTGTACAATGGTCAAAAGAGTATAAGGTTTCTTTTTCCAAAAAAAATTCCATACACCTCACTACACAGAGGTTTTAAATAGACAGTAGAAGCGACAACCAGCAAGAAATCCAGTCATACCAACTTCAGCACCATTTGTAGGATAGAATACACATTGGAGGTGTAACCCCTTTCCAAGCCCAGATCGGATGTTTACCATACAAGTGTCAAGCCAAGCGGTCGTATACTTACCTTTCAATTCAGTGCACCAAGAAAAACCCATTTTCTTAAACAATACTAAACCAGAGCGGTGGGATTTTCCAATCACACAGCAACAGTAGCATTGATGAAAAACCATAGTTCCAACTCAGATGCCCAGTATCCCATAGTCCCTGATGCTTCCGGTGTTAAAACTGCCAAGATCTCCCCCATTTTATTTTATTTTAAAAAACCAGTCAGACGGTATGAACCGACACAGTCTGCAAACGGAAAAAAACCTACAGAAGCTAAGAAATTCCAAGGTACCATAGTAATATCAAGTCAGACGGTATGAACCGACACAGTTTGAAAACGAAAAAAAACCTACAGAAGCTAAGAAATTCCAAGGTACCATAGTAATATCAAGACCACCTATCAATCATAGGAGTAGTAATTACACATGCTGCGCATAGTGTGAAAACATGAACCGACATAGTCTGCAAATGGAAAAAACTTGCAGAAGCTAAGAAATTCCAAGGTACCATAGTAATACCAAGACCACCTATCAATCATAGGAGTAGTATTTACACCTACTGCACACAGTGTGACAAAAAACAGCTAATGACAGTCGTAAAAAAACCCATCTTAACACAACATGATCACAAGCAGTATACGCCTGAGGCAAGGTATTTTGAGCAAGATATAAACTGCCACCATTCCATTGTCTGGCATACATTTAATACTTACCTTACTGTGCCAACTAACATATGAATGCTCAATGTAGAACTACAGCAAAAAATTCCAACACAACCAGTAGCGAGACAAGCAAGGGTAGAAAAAAACCTGAGACACCTGAGTAGTGAGTTCCATAGATCCCTTTCTAAAGCAAGCAGTAAGTCTTCTCAGAAAAAACACGACAGAACAACACTGGCTAAGTGAGGGGCAAAGATGCACCCTCACCTGTTTAAATAGTGGAAGGAGCAGGGACTGCGATTCCTCTGAGCGGGAGCCATGAGTGATCCGGGCCACCTTCCTTGAGAATGTGTGTGTGTGTGTGTGGTAGCTCTATTCAGCACGCAGATACCCATGAGTGGGGAGATCCACAACAAAGAAGGAGAGGCCGCCTTCACGTTGTAATGAAGAAGGAGAACATAATCACGCTCGGCACGCCAGAGAGATCTTTACTTTAGATCCTTAGTTTAATAACAAGGGCTATGCCCCATGGTCTCTAAAAAGTAGTGGCATTTTTTGAGTAGTAAACCTAAAGTGACCCAACTGTTTCCAGGCTAGATCAAAGTGGGTGGGGGGGGGGGGGGGGGGGGGTTGTTTTGAAAACAACAAGAATACCATAATACCACTGTGTGTGTGTGTGTGTGTGTGTGTGTGTGTGTGTGTGTGTGTGTGTGTGTGTGTGTGTGTTTTTGTGTGTGTTATAATAAAAAGAGGAAAACGGCATACCCTTTCTATCACCCAAGTGTGGTAGATTGGTTATGCCATTTCCCTCTTGAATAACACGTCTTGAGTTTAACTCTCATCGAATAGATATTTGAGGTCTCTTGGGATAGTTTCCTATGACATTAAAATCCTCTTCTTCACATGTGTGTGTGTGGGTATGTGAGTGTGTTAATAAAAAGAGGAAAACGGTATCTTTCTATCACCCAAGTGTGGTAGATTGGTTATGCCATTTCCCTCTTGAATAACAGGTCTTGAGTTCAACTCTCATTGGATAGATCTTTGAGGTCTGTTGGGATAGTTTCCTACGACCTTAGTATCCTCTTCTTCTTGTGTGTGTGTGTGTGTGTGTGTGGGTGTGTGAATGTATTAATAAAAAGAGGAAAATGGTATAACCTTTCTATCACCCAAGTGGGTAGATTGGTTATTCCATTTCCCTCTTGAATAACAGGTCTTGAGTTCAACTCTCGTCGAATAGATCGTTGAGGTCTCTTGGGATAGTTTCCTATGATGTTAAAATCCTCTTCTTCTTGTGTGTGTCTGTGGGTGTGTGAGTGTGATAATAAAAAGAGAAAAACAGTATAACCTTTCTATCACCCAAGTGTGGTAGATTGGTTATGCCATTTCCCTCTTGAATAACAGGTCTTGAGTTCAACTCTCGTTAGATAGATCTTTGAGGTCTCTTGGGATCGTTTCCTACGACGTTAAAATCCTCTTCTTCTCGTGTGTTCGTGTGTGTGTGTGTGTGTGTGTGTGTGTGTGTGTGTGTGTGTGTGTGTGTGTGTGTGTGTGTGTGTGTGTGTATGGGTGTGTATGGGTGTGTGAGTGTGTTAATAAAAAGAGGAAAACGGTATAACCTTTCTATCACACAGGAAAGAGAGAGAGAGAGAGAGAGAGAGAGAGAGAGAGAGAGAGAAGGGGGGGTGATTCACGCAGGAAAGAGAGAGGGGGGAATGAGGGTGGTTCACGAGAGAGAGAGAGAGAGAGAGAGAGAGAGAGAGAGAGAGAGAGCAGATAGGAGAGGACAATGCAATTTTTAAAATTAATTTGAATATGTATTTCAAAAATTAGTTAATATTACTAATAACTACTAAGATCAATATAAAATGCTCTTAAATCTTCTATACACAACTAAACACTTTCACTCTCATCTTTTCAATCTCCTGCTTATCTTTTCTACCCTACTATCATGCCGTACACTATAGTCTTCCATTCTTTTGAAACGGCGTTTCCCTTTACCAATGGGAAGATTATCTTTGGGGTTAAATATCTACAAGAGCATGATGCACCACAAAATTTTTTTGCTTTGTATATAATTATCATGGTTGGGAGTGAACAGTTGACAGTGCCAATGGAGAGAACAAGCAATTACTTGGAAGAGGATTTTTATGTTGTGGAAGAATCGCTTTCTTCAAAGTTCGTAATGCTAGTCAAAGATGACATAGTCTCAAATTCTAGTGGCATGGATGCTCCATTGATGGAGTTCCTACATATACCTTACTAGTCCAAGAAAGGAACAACTCTTTGAAGAGAAAGCATTGCAAAACTCTATCAAGGTAAGGAGTACGAATAGTATTTTTACATTTTTAATGTGTGACGAAGCCCAACACTTTGATGAAGCTTCTTTCAAAGACGGTGGAAATCAAACAAGTGTCAAAAATACCAAAGGTGTACAATGGTAACATGGTGTTTGAGTTTCCACTGACCCTAGGAAAGGTTCATCCAATGGATGCTATGGAACATAAGTATGATCCACACCATAAGTATGATCCACACCATTGGACCAAATCACAAACCTCAAATACCACATTTCCTGGAGTGTGTCGCAAAAGTCAATATGCAGGTGCTCTAAAATGTCTCAATGAAAGCTGTCCCAAATTGGTTAATCTTGGTAAGTCAAACACAACGCATTTCAAAGGCAGCATGCTAAAATTACCTTACATGGGTGAGTTTTGCGACGGACTTTCTAGCAAGCTTACTTGCCACTATTGTGGTCAATCGTCCATTTACTTGCGTATATGTAATTGCTTCGTATATTATGTCATGCCAAGGGATGAGAGCATGACCAGATTAATGGTACATCAAGGAAATCACCAACATGACATGAGGGATGGGTTATCAAAAGGGCTCACCATTTCTAAAACCAAAAAAATGGTTGCACAAGTTCTCAGTGTGGATAGACATGCAGGCGCAATAAAGGTACAAATGTGTGTGGCAAAGTAAATTGTGTGGCAAAGTAAATTGTGACAACAACTTTGATGCAAGAGGGGGCTCTAGCCATGTACTTGGTGAGCAAGAATTTATAAATGTTGTTGAGGCAATTAGTCCCTTTGGTGGAGGACAATTGGTGAGGATGCTTACAGTTTCTCTTGTTTAGACATAATATTTCAAAGTAATTTAACTCTAAAATATAGGTTTTGAAGGTCTGTGGCTACAACTAGGAATGGGCCAACAAAGGAGAGCTTTAGTGTGGACTCCTTGTTGTGGCTAAAAAGAGATTGCACATATGATTTGCAACTAGGAATGGGCCAACAAAGGAGAGCTTTAGTGTGGACTCCTTGTTGTGGCTAAAAAGAGATTGCACATATGATTTTTTCCACAAAAGAACATTCCCCGGGTAAGGAGCAGAAGGGGAACGGTGCTCTTTGTTCAAGAATTCTACGGTTGGTCCTGCATCTGGATTGGATTTGGTTAATCAAATGCAACAAAGTGGACCTGGAGATCTTTGACACGCTTGGGTGTAGTTTGATCACACTCACCGAGTGGAAGATTGGGTGAACATGGCATGCCACATTTATGATCCAGGGTTTGTTGTCTTAAGAACATATTTCAAAAGTTTGGCATATCTTAAGAAACAATCAGCAACGTGTTTACTAATGTGCTTGTCTTATGTTGCAGCATGGAAGATCTCCTCACTATTGCAACTTGTGAGATGAAAGAGGAAGGCATGGAAGCACAAATTCTTTTCTAGCAGTGCATAAATGGTTATGGAGGTTCATGGATGTGAGAGAGCGGATTTACATGGATTCATGGTGGACAAATCTCAAGTCAACTAGAATGCAATTCGCACAGTGTTCAACGATGGCAAAGACAATGTTCTACAACATCAAGAGAAATCTTGCCTTTTTCATTGGAAACAAAGCATGGTGGCACACACCACAAAGTACATTGTCTTTTCATCTCAAAAAACTCACAAAGACATGTGCAAAAAGTGGCATCTAGCCCCCTCTAAAGAGGCAGATGCAGTAGAGTCTCGTCTACTTTGACAATGGTGGCAAAATGGAAATTGCATCAATAAAAACATCCCTACAATGGACTCTTGGTTGAGTTGGTGGGAGGTGCGTATTACACATTAGGGTAGCATCATGTCAGCAAAAGAGGGATGTGATGATGGGGTAAACACTCCAAGAACTAGCTTGGCCGAGAGCAAGCATGGTAGTTGGCTGCAGGCAAAGGGTTCATAAGAAAAATCTCCTTGTATGACGTATGTACTTCAGATATGGCAAATCCAATACTACAAAGCACAAAGGAAGTTTCTTACTCTCAAGGTAGACATATTGGAAAGGGTCCTTCACTAGAGAGGCTCAAGGAAAGAGTTTCCTGTAGTCTAGCACAAGTGATAAGAGTAGTAAATGAGGCTAAATCTAAAACACCCATGTATAAGGCTCGCACCCCGCTTGAAGGAGACAAAGAAATCATTTGGCAAAAGAGAGGGCCATCAATTGTGATTGATGTTGAGTATGAATTGACACATAAGCCAGAGTACAATGCAAAAACACAAGATTGCACAACATACGGAAGGCCAAGGAACATCATTTTCACAGAAGATTCGAGGGTAATAGATGGGAGTGAGAATTCCAAAGAGAAGACAAAGTTTTTTGTTTTGGAATGAAAGGTTAATGAAGCTATGTGGTCAATCAGAAGAACCCCTCTCGATATTCGTGTGGCATGCAGTGGCACCCCATAGCAATGGAAAAAGACATGGACAAAGTATTGTGGCATGTAGTAAAGGGACTCCTGCACCATCCTTTGAGGGGTATACAAAACATCCAAATGGGCTACTCAAACAATGGTTTTGGTTCTGCCCCATACATGTTATTCATTGCTATGTGGTGGATCATAATATAGAACCAAGGCCAGCTCCTCTCCAACAACTTGGCAGGTTGATCTAGGAACAAAACTCACAGATAAAGAAATTGAGATACTACTTGAAAGAGGATTTCAAGTGGAGACATTTGGAAGAGATCGAGAGAGTGCAACAACAATGCAAACTCCTCCCAGGGGTGGAGGTGATTCCTCTTCCACTTCAACAAAAGCAAGTAGCAATGGTTCAATACTAAGAAATGGCATAAGAGTCAAATTTCGCACTTCAATTTTAGAGGAGGCGGCTAAGAAAATTGGTCTCTCTCTTTGTTTAAAGGCTAAGGTGATTGAAGAGAAATGCATTGTAGACAAAGCACATGAAGTCTTCAAGGTTGAACATCACACAGTAGATGGACATGTGGGGGTGTATGAGGTGCACCATCAAGGATGAGCCCTATTGCACATGCCTTGATTTTACCAATAGAGAGTCCAAGAAAAAAACATATTTGGCTTGCAAGCACTTGTACTTCATTTTCTTGAGAGTTCTTGGATTGATCCAAAATGAAAACATGTTCATACATCAACCCGTGCAGCAAAGTACATGTTTACAATGCTCTTAACCGTGAACTCACATATTTAAACTTAGAGCAAAGCCCAAGATTGTGCAATTTTGTGACACATTTTCTACCATGTACTCTAGCTGACAAATTTGATATAGATTAGGTAGGAATTGGACCTTTGGAAAAGATGTTTTTGATTATCTTGGGTTATAAAACTTTTAATCTCTCTTTTTGTTAACACTAATCTTGATGTAAATTGATTTAGGTATATACTTCTCCTTGTGTGTGTGTGTGTGTGTGTGTGTGTGTGTGTGTGTGTGTGTGTGTGTGTGTGTGTGTGTGGGTGTGTGTGTGTGTGTGTGTGTGTGTGAGAGAGAGAGAGAGAGAGAGAGAGAGGTCAACAAAGGATCAAGAGAGAAGAGGGAGAAAGAGAGAGAAGAGGAAGATGTTAAAGACAATTTGTGCAATAACAATTTGCTTAGCTTGGCCGCCTAACCAAGAGCAAATGAGGGAGAGGTGAAAATCCACAGGTTTTTCTGGGAAGAGTAAGTCCAGATGGTTGAGAAGAAACCAAATGGTGTGATCAAACCACATGATGTTGGATTCACAGTATGCTTTAGGATCAAGAAATTTGTAGGCACATTTAACATAAGGTCGAAAGACATTCCAGATGGATTCAGTATAAAAGTCTGGATTACTCTTGGCAAATTCCATGTTTCCTTTGGTACGGATGTAGAGACCAGTATTGGAGGGGCACTTAGAGTGGTTAATGAGATTAAGATTGAAGGGTGCTTTGATAAGCTCCCCTTTTTCCATAAATTGTCCTCCTTTTAGAATCTTGAGTCTGCAGTCTTCTATAGTAGAGGTAGGGAGGTTGGCAAGGTAGACCTAAGTTTCACACAGAATGGGTGCCAAGAAAGCTTTGTTAGGCAGAACCCAAAGTTGATGGTCAATCCAAGGGATTCAATTTCAATTAGTCTAATAGGTAAGATGGGGAAAACTTTGGATATTTTAGGCACTATCTCCAGGAGGTTAGAGTCATTGAGGGAGCAAAGATTACTCTGAAATTCCTTAACTGCTGCAAGGGCTGCACTATCCCGACAAAAGATACCACCAGTTTATGGAATAGATGGAGTAGCCGGTGTACAGACAAAAGAGGGATTGGGACCACATAACTTCCTTAGAAAGTTAGACAGATCAGCACTAGAGGAGGAGAAAAGGGCAAGTTCTTGTTGGTATTGTGAGGAGAGTAGGGGAAGCTGGGCTATGTACTGGGCGATTAAATTCACCCCTTTCATGGGGTCTTTATCCAAAGTAGCTAAAATTTTGACCCAATCATTAAAAGACAGCATATGTAAGATAGATAATTTCTTGTCAGAGGTAAGAACCGAATCATCAATTAGTTGAGAAGCATCCAAGATGCTAATACATCTGAGTACAAGAGATGTGGCCACTCAGAGGGGCTCCGAGGATAATTCCAATCCTTGTGAGAGAGCAAGAGTCTGCAATTTATCAAAAAAGTGAGGTGAGGTTCACTTATACTTACCATAGTAAGTAATAAAATCTTTGGCCTTCCTAGAGAGGAAGGGTCTAGTTCTAACTGCCAAAGCATTCTTTGGTTTATGGTCCTTAAGGTACAGCTTAATCTGTTGGAGAATTTTTAAAAGATTCTCAGGGTTGTGATTAGTTCTCATGCGGGCTATCTTTCTATAGGGTAAACAGTCCTAAAAAAGGAACATTATAAACATAAATAACAGTAAAAGCAGTAATTGTAATATTTTGGGCCTACAAATCTTAAACCGACAAAGTCAAGGACTATAATAGCCGTGAGCAGGGGACTAGAAAAAGATTCTACGAAGGACCACCTAACACCAGTCAACTGGTCAGGGGATTACAGACTATGGGTCCAACTTAGACCTCAATTTCAAAGAAAATTTCCAAAGCCAGCATCCCGGTTCCTCTAGAAAGAAAAACCTTATGAATAGGATGTGTGTGTAGCTGTTAAATCTTAGATAAATAAGACATAATTGAACTTTTACATTCAAAAGATAGCTGGTAATGGAATAAAAAATATAAGTACAAAAACAATTCAGTATTAGAATCATTTAAGTACAATGTTTGTAGGAAAGAGATTCTCTTTCAATATACAGATAGTAAAAGGACTTCCCAAATCATAGGTGAATGTCTCATCCAGTGTAGAACAGCTTTGCCAAAGTAAAAAAAAATTCCAAGATAAGATAGAGTCCTTACCTGCATCCATCCAAACAAGACAACAATTCAGTTAGCCTTGGATGTGTATTACAAGTATCAATCGACCATACCAGTTGTTATCCATGTACACCTTACAAAATTTTTTAAAACTTTACAAGCTAAGTCCATAGTATTTTTTTGAAAAAATATATTTCTTTATTCCAAAGTTTTTTTTAAAACAAAGTGATTATAAGGCCATCACCCTTTCTAATGCAAGTGTCTGAAACACCGCTTTCCTTTTAGCATTGAAAGTATCATTTTTCTTAGAAACGAAATTACATTTATGGTTTTTGACATAACAAGCTATAAGGCTTGTTTTTAAGATTAGATATCAAATTAAGTGAATGGACTGGAATTCATCCTTCAATTTTTTGTATCATATATCATGTATTTATTTAAGGAATCCAAGAAACAAGGATCTAAGCAAAAAAACCAGGATTTTCTTTTAACCAAAAAAGGATATACCATGTTTAAAGTGCCAATAACCATGGCTATAATGGGAGCAACATCTACCCGAGTAAATGTAAAAAAGATGAAATGTAAAACCTCATCTTACTAATGTAGATACCAAGAGTTGCCAAAATGTAGAGCCAGGGATACACTCCTTAGTGTCCCATGTGTATTTTAAGAAAAAACAAACTAAAACAGTGCGCTACCCGAAACAAGAAATATCACCATCCATATGTGAAACAACCCAATCAAGATTAGTGCGTAGTAAAAGACTTCCAACCCATGTAAGTATCCGTGGCAACCCAATACTCAAGGCCAGTCAAGGCAACATTTTGATCGTACTCTGAAAATGTATGAAAAAAACTCTATCAAGTTAAAAAATCCGCAGCATTTTAAATGCTCAATGAACCCACAAGGCAGTCTCGGTATCAGCCAATTGAGTAAATGCCACGCTCAGTAGAGTGGCAGAAAAAACCTCTTTCAAGAGCCAGTGTAAACATAAAGCAGCCCCCTTTTTTTAACTCACCATTATTACCATTAATAAACAACCAGTTATCGAGCCATAACCATTGTAATGAAGCATCAACAGTACCAACATTGTGACAATAATTAAATCGGCAGAACCAGAAAAAAGGCTATTGTGCACAGGGTAGAGCACCCCACACCCCTTCGTTTTTTCTGTCAAAAAATATACAGACCCGGCACAGAGTCATAGATAATCAATCAGGGCACCAAACCCCGCTAACCTGCCAACAGATATTAGCAAGCAAGACAAGAAATAACCCAAAATGTACTAGTTACCAAGGTTTAAAAAAAAGCATCCTTAATCATCCATATGCAATGGCCACCGGCCATAGGGTGGAAAAAACCATACACAGTAAAATTAATGCAACATTTGGTAAGCAAACAACACAAAAAAAACCCTATGCCTGGTTTTATAAAAATTTTGTAGGAGGAGACCACCAATAATATCAAATACAACATCCTCCTTTCAAGTGGAAGGAGACCTAAGTATGCAAAAAAGTAAAGCAAGAAATAGCAGGGACCGACCTGAGTAACTTGAGTAGAGAGCTCCATACTTTGTAACAGACACGCAATAGCAAGTTTCAAGCCAACAACCTCAACCAAAACTAAGTGAGAGGCAGAGATGCACCCTCACCTTAAAATAGAGTACGGAGGGAGGTCGACATAACTCCAAATCACTCTAGTAATCACGGCAAGGTGTTACCCAAGGTAGAAAATACTCAAGTGTTGCGACAGGCTAAAACCCGGTAGTATTACCCATAGGAGGTGGTTAGCAAAACCTAGGAGGTAAGTGAGCTCGGGCACTCCTGCAAGTGAGGTGGAGTATGTGTATTCCTTTCTAGCCATTGCCTTTTAAGGCTCCTTTAAAAACAAAGAGGGGGGGGGGGGGGGGGGGTTTAAATTCCCATAGAGGAGACTTAAAGAACATTCTGAAGCTCTCTTTTAATAAGAGACAAAAATGTCAAGAATTAGTAAAGCTGCCCACTGTGTGTATGTTTGTATTTATCAAAGAGATCAATCCCTACAGGTCCCGATCCAAGGGCTAGGTTTATGTGTGGTCCCCCCCCCCCTTTTTTTTTTAAGGCTAAGAGTAGTAGCACAATGTGTGTGTGTGTGTGTGTGTGTGTGTGTGTGTGTGTGTGTGTGTGTGTGTGTGTGTGTGTGTGTGTGTGTGTGTGTGTGAGAGAGAGAGAGAGAGAGAGAGAGAATTGATGGGTGGGGTAGGGAGAAGAGAGAGAGGGGAAGAGGAAAGAGAGAGAGAGAGAGAGAGAGAGAGAGAGAGAGAGAGGTCAACAAAGGATCAAGAGAGAAGAGGGACAAAGAGAGAGAGGCTGACAAACGGTCAAGGGAGAGAAAAAATGAGCAAAAGTGATGGTGATGAGGATGTGGGATCGAGGTGTGTTTGCCAAGGGAAAAAATCAAAGCGAGAGAGAGAGAGAGAGAGAGAGAGAGAGAGAGAGAGAGAGGATCAAGAGAGAATAAAGTTCAAAAAAGAGGAATCTTTTTGGAATCTACTCATTGGATTTCAAAAAAGCGCTCGCCAAAAAATATCCCCCTATGAGTGTGCACTTGTTGAGAATGCTTTATCCCTTTGGCATGCTTAGACTCATTCAAAAGGTCTCTCATAGTTCTCTCTCATTTATTCCTATGATTACTTGAAAGTTAATTTATTGTGGCACAATGAAGGGAGGGATTTTCTTAATCTTGAAATCCTCTTGCTTAAGCCACTTAGTCATGATTATGTACTTATCTTTGAGATCTAACCTCTCTCCCTCTCCATAGGCCTATCTAATTCACACAATTAAATGCCTTTAAGAGAGAAGCTAGTATGTTATGAGCAAAGCAAGCTAAATAGAGGTATTAATCACACAATTGGATTCCTTTAAGAGAGAAGCTAGTATATTATGAGCAAAGCGAGGTAAATAAAGTTATTAATCACCCAGGTTGTAAATTTATAAGCCTTCATGGAGCATGCTAGTTAATGTAAAACTTAACGTTGTGTGTGCTTGGAATTCTCATGTAAGGCCAAGGGAAAACCAAGGGGGGTCTTGGACCCCAAGCCAAGGACTGGTTGCTAGATGTGGACAGAGGATTCTGGATATGGAAGGTCAAGGGCTTGTGTAATGGGCAGGTGGGTGGAAAATCCTTGAAGCAGTTCCCTGGGCTTTACATTGGTATCAAATGACACAGATTTTTGGAAAAGGAGGGGCATGGTTCTTCTGCCTTTTGCATGATTTTCATGCATGCAAGCCGTGGAGAAGAGGTTGAGGATGGCTGTGTGCAGAGGGGCTTGGCAAATGAAGATGAAGCAACTCTCAATTGTGTGTGCACGGTTGCCAAGCAAGGGGAGGGGCCACCATCGACCAACACCAAATCAAGCAAGAGAAACCTTGATGTATTTGCACCGGCATGGAGGTAAAATTTCATCACTGTGGCGACCCAAGAAAATTTCTATGGCAGTTGACCTCTCTTTTTCTCTCTCCAGCGGCATTTGTAGTCGGCCATCGCCTTCTTTTTTGAGGTGATTTCAAATAGGGGCACCCAAGGCCACCCAAACCTACCCTAAAAATCAACTAAGGGTGCATGCCCACCCCGGACACACACCCTGCAGTCACTGACTTAACAAGCTTGGCAAAGTGCCTAGCTTCGGAGGAAAAAACTTGCCAAAAGTATGAACTTTCAACTGCTCCAAACATTATAGAAATTTGCAAATTGACATGTGTTCGGAGCAGTTTTGAAATCCAAAATTGGCCTAGTAGCACGCACAAATTCAGACAAAGAATTTGATCAGTTTTCAAAGCAAGTTGGCAAAGCATCAAGGTGTTTTTGATGAAGGTTGTGGCCTTGTTTTTGGCATAGCATCATGGTGTTTTGACAAAGGCTACGGTCTTGTTTTTTGCATTGAGAATATCTATTGGCGGTTTCACAAAGTAATCTACTTGTAGCGGATGTTCTTTGGTTTTCATTGGAATCTTTTCTCTTGCTAGCATAGCACATACCGCCATGGATTCGGACATTAACATGAATCATACATTTTATTTTGAGCATCCCACACCAAATCCACCTAATGTTTCCCGCAATCAATTACTCTCATGAAGGCTACCCGCATGGCACCAGGGCAGGATGATGGCTATGAGTTGCTTGGTATACAAGAGTTGTGTGCATTGCAAACACGCATGTCTGTGTAGGAGAATAATTTCACATGTTTGAATGAAAATGTCACTAAATTATTAGATTTAGTAGTGCAATATATGCAACAAAAAACTAAGGGATTTGTTGGCATGCATATGCAGAAGCAAGCTCCAATCATGGGCAGGGTCCCAATCCAAATTCTCTGGACAATTTGTTTAAAACTACAAAACCGCCAATTTTTAGGGGAGAGGAAAGAGATTGCAGTAAAGATATGGTGAATATATTCCTCAGTAAATAGTATGAGATTCACAATCTGAGACACACTCCAAATACAGTCAAGGCACTGCACAAGTTTGATGTTAGAAGGCAAGGCCTACAAATGGTGAATGTCTCTCAAGGAGAAGGGCATCATACCACAAACTTCAGAAGCCTTTGAGACTGTATTTAGAAAAGAATTTATGCCCAAAAATGAAGCAGATAAAAATTGTTCTACTTGGGATAAGTGTTTTATGCGTCAGCATAAAACATTGTTGAAGTATATCTCGCACTACCATGATGTCATTCTCAAGTTGGAGGGGTTAGATACCTTTTAGCAAGTGCATGGGTTTTATCCACGGTCTGACACCAAAGCTTAACAAGGATGTCAAGACTCAAGATCCCAAGACACTTGAGGAGGCTATAGTGCAAGACCATATACACGACAATCCCAATAAGAAACCACTACATAATAATCATGTGCTTGCCGCCACTACACACATGCAAATGCATGCACACAGCATGGGCACAATAAAAGAAATTTTGTAGTAGCTGCATCAAAGGCCTCCAAAAAATCCAAGGGGTCTAGGGGTCCTCTATCCATTGAAGATTTTGAGAGGCTAAAAAAGAAATGTTTCACATGTTTAGGGAGTGGACATGGAAAAAAGGATTGTCCCAAGGGGAAATTTTCTACCCAAGGAAAAGAGAGAGTAGTGCACATGGTGTAGTTGTTGCCTCTTGACATTTCACCAATGTGGAGGTAGCACACACCGAGGTGGTGCATGAATGTTGTATCATGGCCTCCATATGGCAACGGACCTTCGATCCACATGAGAGCTGGTGCATATGCATGGATCCATCCAACGGCACAAGGTATGGATCTTCATGGACGATGGTGCTTTGCACAATTTCATTTAGTATAAGTTAGTGAAACGGCTCAAATTTCCCCAAACTTCAAGTTCCCATCGTTCCAAAGTAGCGATGAATGGCCATGTCACCGAGGAGTGGTACACTCAAGTGAAAGATATTCCACTGGAAATTCAAGGGTATCACACGTCCTTGAATTTCCAAGTTATGAATATGGAATGAGGACATGTGGTACTGGGTAGGGAGTGGTTACATAGTCTAGGATCATCAGTTTGATGTTCACATCCAATGGCATGAACGTTGGAGAGGGGGAATGGGGGAGCACACCCAACACACAACACAAGTCCTCTCTATAGCAGCTCAGGGTATTCACAACACTCGTATCTTAGAAACAACTTCAAAAAAAACACTTTGCACTAGCAGACCACCGCATGCTCACTTTCCAATGCTCACACACTTCAAAAAACCACAACACAATGCACACTCACTGCCATAGTCCGTCTCGACCCTTACACATGCACACAACCACTCAATCTCACTCTCTTACACAAAGCACTATCGGTCCAAGGGGGCACACACATCCACACTATCGGCACCATAGGGAAACTCAAGAGCAAGAGAAAGAGAAGGGGGTAAGGGGAAACAACGCCAAGAACTGGACAATAGTGACTGGATTGCACTTCAAGAGACACTTATAAATCTTGCACTCCCATTACAAAGGCCACTTGCATGAGAAAATACGAAGGGTGTTGACAGGAAAACTCCTCTGTCCAAAACTCTCCTTTGTAGGCTTCAAACGGCAAAAAAGGCCTCCATTTGAATTAAAAAAGACATTTTATATGGGGGGTCTTCAATTTGGGAAATTCGTTTTGATTGGGCCATCTGGCATCTTCCTTTGGAAACTTTGGAAGGATAGCCCCTTGCTTGGACTCATCCGCTCTCCTTGTTTTTCTTGAGAGGGGTGCACTAATGCCCCTAGCATTTTTTTGTTTTTTTATATTTCATTTTTCCTTTCTTTATCACCTTGAGTTTTCCCTTTTGCTCAACTTTGGCCGACCGCTCTAACTGCCCTTGTTCAGCTCCTTAGGCTTGCTTGGAGTGGCCCTTTGATCGGCTTGGGTGGCTTTGGAATTGCCTTGGAGCCCTTCAGATAAGGCCCCCTTCTCTCTCGACTCCCTCCCTCTTTCACATATGAGCTCCCTTTAACTCATGAATTCCCTCCCCTCACCCCGAGCACTAGTGAGCTCGCTAGTTTGGGGGGGCAGGGGGGGGTATCCTAAAAAATGGGGGCCCGCAGAACCAAGTCCTAGAGGAGCTTCCATGTCATCATTTTTTGTGTGCTCAAACGCCACCGGTGCCATTCACTGGCAAAAATGGCCGTAGCGTCACCCACTGGGCAGCCGTTGTTGTCACCAATGCCAAAAACCACCGCTAGTTCCGCCACGTAGTGCTTGAGAGGGCTCTCTCCCATGTCCATGCCTCAAGAGAGCTCCCCTCTCTTCTTCTATACCATTTGTGGTATACATACCCCAATTTCCACCTTGCCTCATTTGCATGTGGCTTAAAGATGGCACCATGTGGCACGCTATGGGAGCCTCACCCTTTGAAATTGAAAGCCTCTAAGTTTTCAACTCAATTTAAAAACACTTTTTTTCCCATGTCTTTAGAGCCTTGTCTCTCTCTGTTCATTGACCCGATGCCCGAACCGAGAAAATCGGCTGAGAAACCCCATTGCAGACTTCAACCCACCCAATCCTTCTCACATCTTAACCCCGATGTGATCACCAACTAAGGCCACAAAAAGTGGGAAAAATCATATGTCCACTCTCCACTACTGACTGCATCCAATTTCAACTTGGCATATCTTGTCTCCAAGGAACCCGATCTTTGTGTTGGAATTAGGGTTGCAAGAAAACACACACAGCTTGGAGAAGATGAAGGAAGCTCAAGGCACACAACAGAGAGTGTATTACTTAGTGCACAATGGAAAGATAGATCAACCTAGAATGATGGGTGTATATACAATGCACAGGGGAAAAACCTCCTAGTGAAGGGAACAATGCCCTGACGATTCTAAGTGTGTTCATACACATCACTACCACGTGTATATGGTAACAAATCCCCCTAGAGTGATGAGGTAAACGAGAGCTGGCACATAGAGTAAAGGGAAGTGCCATGCCCTGAGGACATAATCAATCCACAAAGGGGAGTACGCCCAAGCTTTGCAAAAAGCTTCAAACTTCTCATGAGACAATGCCTTTGTGCAAAGATGTGCAAGGTTGTCCTTTGTTAAGCCAAGCTCATCTCTCCTGCTCAGAGTCTCTCCCTGACATAGTGATAATTCACCTCAATGTGCTTTGTGCGAGCATGAAAAACTGGGTTCCTCACAACTGCCAATGCGCTCTAACTGTCAGTGTAGATAGTGTTGGTAGTGTTCTATCCATCACAAATCATCCATAAGGCGTCTGAGCCACACACACTCAACCATAGCTGTGAAGACTATCATGTACTCAGCCTCACAACTAGAAGTGGCCACAGTAGGTTGCTTCTTTCTCAACCATGATATACATGAACTACCAAGAATGAAACAAAACCACTTGTGGACACTCGTATGTCAAAACAACCAGCCCAATATGAGTCCAAAAAAGCATGTAAATTTGGCGGCAATGATCCCACCTTGGGATAAAACAAGCCAAGATGTAAAGTGCCACTCATGTAGCAAAAAATCCTCTTGACAACCTGCAATGCTTAGACCCTGGGCGATGCATAAATATGTTGATATGTGAGACTACAAACTGAATATCTAGCCTCATGTTGCATACATAAATGAGGCCACCAACAACAGTTTGGTAAAGAGTGACATCAGCAAGATCACCAGCATCATGAAGACTTAGTTTCGAACCTGTTTCCATGGGAGTGACAATAGGTTTGCAATCCTCAAGTCCAAACTTACATAGCAATGTCTCTATGCAACTTTTCTGACACAAGGCAATACCACCATCACACAACTTAAACTATATACCCAAGTAATGATGCAGCCCCAAATCTTTCATCTTGAAAGTAGAATCCAAATCAGCCTTAGATTTAGTAAGGTTACGCAGCATGGAATAGGCGTGGTTGCAGGTAGTAAACTAGTAATAAATTAACCAGCCCATAGAATGAGGATGCTGAGGTGGAATTTCAGCTTGTTGATTATCTTAGTAGAGATTTTATAAAACCCAATTCTTCACCATGGGCTTCTCCCATCTTATTGGTGAAGAAAAAAGACGATAGCATGCGTATGTGCGTAGACTATCGAGAATTGAATGCAGTTATTGTTAAGAACAAGTACCCATTGCCAAGAGTGGATGAGCTATTTGATAAGCTCAGATTGATTTATGGTCAAGGTATCATCAAGTTTGCATTAGGCTTGCGGATATACCCAATGCTGCATTCTAAACACGGTTTGGACACTATGAGTTTTTGGTTATGCCCTTCGGGTTGACCAATGCGTTAGCTACTTTCATGACACTTATGGATAGTGTCTCAAGACCATATTGGGAAAGTTTTTTATTTTTTTTCTCAATGACATTGTTGTATATAGTTCTTTTGAAGAAGAGCATTTACAATATTTGAAGCACGTGCTCAACTTGTTATGAGAGCATAAGTTATGTGGTGATAGAGCCAAAGTGTGATTTTCTCAAGGAAGAGATTCACTATATAGGGCACATTATTTCAATTGATGGGTTACACATGGATCACTCCAAAGTGGATGTCATTTGGAGGTGGACCTTTTCCAAAAATCTTGAAGAGCTTTGGATTTTCTTGGGATTTGTAGGTTTTTATCAAAGTTTTGTAAACTATGCTCATATTGCAATTCAATGACAGACCAACTGAAGGCCAAGGGAAAAACTTTCAGTGGGGTACATCTCAAAATCAAAGTTTTCATTCTCTCAAAGGTGCATACATATTCAGCCTCTGTAGTAGACTGAGTAACACAATCTTGTAATCTAGAACGCCATGATACTGCTCCACCAGCCAATGTAAAGACATACCCTGACGTAGACCTTCGGTTGTCTAAGTCACCTGCATAATCTGAGTCTGTAAAACCCTTTACACTTAGCTCCTAACTCCCATAGCATATACGCATACTCTTTGTAGCTTTCAGGTATCTCAATATTCCTTTCACTGCCTCCCAATGTTTCTTACCTTGGTTTGACATGTATCGACTTACTACTCCCACTGCAAATGCAATGTCTGGGCGAGTAGCAACCATTGCATACATCAAACTACCCACTGCAAACGCATATGGAATCTTATCCATTTCAGCCTGTTCTTCCTCAGACACAGGACAATCTTGTTTGCTAAGTTTCACATATGGTGGCAATGGAACACTCAGTGCCTTTCCCTTCTCCATATTGAAACGTTGCAAAACCTTGTCAATATACTCTGTTTGAGATAACCAAATTAACTTCTTTGATCTGTCTCTCTCAATGCGCATACCAAGTATATGACTTGCCTCACCCATGTCTTTCATGTCAAACGATTTTGCCATCTTTGACTTCAAAGCTGAAATTTCTTCCAAGTGCTTGCCAGCAATCAACATGTCATCCACATACAAAATAAGGATCAGCCAACTACCATCCTTAGCCTTCTTTGTATATAGACAGTGATCGAACTCACTACGTTTGTAGCCTTGAGAAAGCATAAACTTGTGGAATTCATGGTACCATGCCCTCGGTGATTGTTTTAAGCCATAAAGACTCTTTAACAACTGGCATACCCAATCTTCCTTGCCTTTCTCAACAAACCCTTCTGGCTGCTGCATGTAAATTTCCACATCTAAATCACCATGCAAGAACGTTGTCTTGACATCCATTTGGTGCAACACCAAACCTAATATGGCAACCAATGCAAGAAAGCATCTCAATGTAGTCATCTTGACCACCGGAGAGAAGACTTCATCAAAGTCAATGCCTTGTTCTTGCTTAAAGCCCTTGGCAACAAGCCTTGCTTTGTACTTTGGCTGACTATCATGAGCGGTGATCTTATACCTGTAAACCCATTTACAAGGTAGAGCCTTTTTGCCCTGTGGTAATTTAACTAGCTTCCATGTCTTGTTTTTATGCAGAGCTGTCATCTCTGACTGCATGGCCAATTGCCAATTCCCGGACTCCTTCATTTTCACTGTTTCCTTGTAACATGAAGGCTCATTGCAATCAGTCAACATGACATAGTTCATAGATGGAACAAACCTATCAGGAGGTTGCGTGACACGTCCAGATCTACGCACAATAGGTGGCTCAGGCTCAGCCACAACCTGTGGTTCCACTCTATCCTGTCCTTGCTCCTCTTGAGCCCTGACATTTTGTCTTGCACGTGCAGGTCCATCTTCTTGGAAGACAACTCTTCTAATCTCCTCAACCCTCTCTGGTTTAGAATGATATTTGGATTCATTAAAGTGAACATCATTGCTGCGGACAACCTTTCTGGATTCGGGATCCCAAAGTTTGTACCCCATCTCACCAGAATTACCATAGCCTAGAAAGATGCACTTTCTACTCTTTGGCTCAAGTTTGTTCCTAAATTCCTTTGGAATGTGAGTATATGCCTCACAGCCAAAGACTCTGAGATGCTTGTATGAGGGCATTTTGCCTGACCATACCATCTCTGGCACTGAATCCTTCTGCAAAACCTTGCTAGGAGATCTATTTACAAGATGAACAGTTGGTGATACAGCTTCAGCCCAAAACCCATTTGGCAGCTGTGCATTAGACAACATACTTCTGACCTTCTCTTGTATGGTCCTATTCATCCTCTCAGCAACACCATTTTGAGGAGGATTGTAGGAGTAGTAAGTTCACGTTTTATACCTTTTGACTCACAAAAGTCCTGAAAGGCCTTTGAAACATACTCTCCACCATTGTCAGTGTGTAAGCATTTAAGCTTCTTGCCACTCTGATTCTCCACAAGTGTCACAAACGTTTTGAAAACACTAAACGCTTCATCCTTGTGCTTGAGAAAGTAAACCCATACTTTCCTCGAGTAATCATCCATAAATGTCATAAAGTAAGAAGCTCCCCCTAGAGATAGGTTAGGCATATGTCCACACAAATCACTATGAACAAGTGCCAACTGTGTATCTCTTCTACTGCTTCTATGCTTATGTGGCTGCTGTGTTTGCTTACCATACAGACAATGTTCACAGAATTCAAAATCATTAAATGAAAAGCCAGGCAAATAACCAGAACGAGACAAGATTCCATTCCCTTCTTGGACATATGTCCTAACCGGCTATGCCACAAAGAAACGTTCGGGTTCTCGGTTACATTGATTACATTTTTAGAGACATTTGATACATAAATCATGTAAAGTCCTCCAGACTTTACTCCATGTGCTACTGTCATAGAACCCTTGGATATCTTCCACATGTTTTGTCCAAAAGTGGTGACGTAGCCAGCATCATCAAGTAAACCTGTGCTGATCAAGCTCTTTGTAATTGCGGGAACATGTCTCACATTCTTCAACGTGAAAGAAGAGCCATTCTGAAACTTCAATTGAACATCTCCAACACCTAAGATCTCACATGTCTGCCCATTGCCTAGCCGAACATGATCTTTAGTGGTCACATAAGAGGTAAACCACTCCTTGTTTGGAGACACATGACGTGATGCCCTTGAGTCTATAATCCAGTCACTCAGTGCATTTCCATCAGATGATGTAAGAAGAGCTGAGTCCATTGTATTCTTCAAGAAGTAGATGTCTCCTGACACTAGACTGTCATCCTCTACAACAGTGTTTGTCACATTTATTTCTTGAATCTTCACTGAGGACTTGTTCTTCTCACCATGGTCTTCAGCTTTCTCTTTGCCTTTTTCTGCTTTCCATTCTCTGCAGTCTCTTTTCATGTGACCCTTCTTGCCACAATGGTAGCATTCTATGTCACTCTTGCCTTTAGCACCGCAGGACTTGCTACGAGACTGATTCCTCTTTCCACCTTTGTACTTTTCTTTGGTCCTTCCCCTGACAACTAAGGTTGTTCCTTTGCCTTTGTCCATTGTCTTTCTATTGCTTTATTCAGTAAGCAGACTTCCTTCTACACCTGCTATATTCAAACCATCTGGAGGTGCAGAATTACTCAAAGCTGTGCGAAAAGTGTCCCAACTTTCCGGCAATGTGATCAACAGGAACATAGCTCTAACAGGTTCATCAAACTTGACACCTTGAGCTGACAACTGACTATAGATTGTGTTGAATTCATTCAGATGATTGGACATAGGTGTCCCTTCTTTCATCTTCAAGTCAACAAGCTTCTTAAGCTAGTATACCTGTGAAGCTGCACTCTGCTTCTCATAAAGATCACTGAGCTTTAACCATGCTTGATAAGCCGACATCTCGTCTGCTACATTGAAGTAAACGCTTTCTGCCAAAGTCAGTATAATGGTAGAAAGTGCCAATTCATCCATTTCACTCCATTCATCTTCGTCGATATCTTCTGGTTTTATCCCCTTGAGCTTTATAGGTTTTATCTGCTTCTTTTGTACCAACACGTGCCAAATATTCTTCTTCCACAATGGGAAATTGGTTCCATCCAGCTTCTTGATATTGTAAAGAGCAGTGTCCTGTGATCCAGCCATAGCTACGCTTCACAGTAGTTTACTTTCCTGGGAAAAATTCGGCAGAGTTTCCCCTGTAAACTGACCTCTGAACCAATATCAACCTGTCAAATGAACCAAGAAAGCTTCAGATTCTGCATAAATTTCGGCAGAGTCTCCTTTGTAAAATTGCTCTAGTGTACTAAAAACAGCTCAAAAAACATTGTCTCTCTGACACTGTAAGCTGCGGGTAAACCTGTCCTACACCTGTACTGTCTCTTACTGTCCTGTCACTGTCCTCTAAGCATAGACTGCGACAATGCCTCAACGGCAGTAAAGCAAAGATGCAATCCCAACTGTCTAACTCACAGTCAATACATCCGAGCTGCCTATCTAAGGGTGCTCGAGGGATCGCTCCAAGACCTGTATCACCGAAAGGATCTCAACATTCGAGAATCCCCCAGCTCAATAAAACCTCACTCGACCCTCAACAAAGGCTGCAGTAAATCTGACAGTACATAGACTTCCCACAAAGTCATACATCCACAAATTTCCCACTGTATGCTGTAACCGCTGCGGCGGTTGTTTGCTGCGTGACTCACAGCCAGCAAACCCTCAACAGACATACATCATCTCTGACAATACATCCCATGTGGATGTACCTGCAATGTCAGGATGAAATCTGGAATATCAAGCAGCAAACACAAGCTACCTGATGAACTAGTGGATGTCGCCTATAGTCTGTGTGTAGATGCGCCTGTGTCGTATGTGACACGCCTCCAAGAACTGTGAGCCGTCCTTCGATGTGTAGACAGCCACAAATCAACACTCTGGGAGTGTCGATATCCTCAGCACCTGCAGTCGTAGGCCGAAAACCCCAAATTTGCAGAGTCGGATCTGCACCCACTGAGACCACGTAGTCGAAAATGGCCTACGCAGACCTTTGTCGAAGCCGAACGGTAGCCGAGATGACCTCAGAATGAAATTCTGAGCACACAAGCCCTACGGGTGTACCCACAAGATTTGGGGCCGTGTCTTTGCCTGTCGAATTTCACTCCAATCTGAGCTGGTGACTCTAGCCTCCTGCAGTGCTGCCCCGAGCCTCGATCTGATCTCTGATACCAGTTGAAGGAGTACGAGCGGAAGTGCGACGCAAGAGAGAGTTCGAGAAGAAGAGCACGACGATATGGTGAACTCGCTCTACTGTAATGTGTAGAGCATAGTGAGTTCTTATTAGGTTTTTACAAAAGAATATGTGTACATACCTGGCGGCCCGCTCACTTACCTGGGCGACCACATTGGGCTTTATACCCCAACAATATAATGGGCGGTAGGGTGGAGAATCCTTGAAGCACTTCCCTGGTCTTTACATCTCATCATAATCCAAAAATCATTCTGAGGGGGATGTGAGTTGACCTCAAAAAGTGTGTCAATGTCTATTTCTCTTTTTCTTGGATGTCTACATAAACCAATTATCATAATGATGTATGCAATGTTTACAATAATTATCATTACAAGTTACACTTTAGTTAGAGGGTGCCTCCAATGATACTTTAGTTGGATTTCACCAACATGGTCCATCAATCAAAGTGATGGCCACTTACCTTGCCAAATCATTCACTACAGTTTCACATTGGCCATTGTACATAATTATCTTGTTATTATGTGGGTATATACAAGATTTCAATTTCCCCGAGAAACTCTTTGGCTCATTTATAGCCAAAGAAGTAATTTCATAATTGTTTTGCTACATTCTTTGTGGTTAATCACGCTCAAAGTGGTCTTGCCTACCACATGTCTAGGATGCTATTATTGATACTTTATTATTTCAGGAAAATTTTCCACAAGCTCTTTGAGTCCCCCTACCATTGAATTTTCCTCTACCATTCTATTTATGACTTTGATTATCACATATCTGTGATTGATTTTTGCTCATCATGCAAAGTGTTGTCTACTAAAGCATCTATCCAAAAACATGGTCTTTAGAAATCACGTAAAGTGTGACATATGTGTAATAGGAAATTGTTCAAGCGAGTCAACATCCATTTTGGTGTATTTACTAGAAATACAAGGGAGACATCATAAGCATGCACCAAAAATTGCTTCATAACCCCTATATATGGACCTTTGTAAAATATATCTTCTTTTCCTTACAAGACTCCCCTATTGTGCACTCATGTGATACCTTATGGTAACCCGTAGTTCCCGGAATTCATCTAAACTATTACTTGTGTTTACAAAGAATGAGGACCCATATGTTGGCAATGTTTGGAATAAATCAAAAGTGGGAGTATGTCCACATGAGCTCTCTCTCTCTCTCTCTCTCTCTCTCTCTCTCTCTCCCAAAAAACAGATGAACATACATGAAATATAGCAAGGTCAAGCATGCATACTTTAGAATCCAAAACTTACAACATAAACATGGCAAAACATGAGGGGGAGAGCAAGAAAAAGTAGATAATGTACGGATGTGCACACTTAATCATTATTATGTACTTATCTTTAAGATCTAACCTCTCTCCCTCTCCATAGGGTAAAACTGAATGCCTTTAAGAGAGAAGCTCATATTGCATGAGCAAAGCAAGAAAAATACAGTTATTAATCCTTCATGGAGCGTGATAATCAATGTAGAACTTAATGTTTCATGTGCTTGGAATTTTCATCATAATAAAAAGTCATTTTGAGGGGGGGATGCGAGTTTTCCTCAAAAAGTGTGTCAATGTCAATTTCTCTTTTTCTTGGAATGTAAACGTTAACCAAATATCATACTAACGTAAGCAATGTTTACAAGAATTATAAGTCACACTTTAGTCATTGGGTGCCTCCAATGATACTTTATTTGGACTTCACCAACATGGTCTATGGATCAAAGTGATGGCCACTTGTCTTGCCAACTCATCACTATAGTTTCACATTGGCCATGGCCACTGTACATAATTATATCAGTATATCTCTCTACTTAATTATGTTTTGTAGACCACTTTATCATTGTGAGTAGTGAAGAAGTAGAAGCCTTCATCTCCATCCTATTTGCAAGACCTAAAAATCTCTCCTTTCCTATTCCTTTACATGATATCAAAGCACAGTTGTGTCTCTAGAGTCGTAAGAATCTCTAGCAAAAAATCAAAAGACGCAATTGGGATACATATACATTTCCATTTTGGATCCTATTTGGAGTTTGAATGTTTTTGCATGTAGGAACACTAAGGTTTAGGTTTCTTCATATCTACAACTTTGGTATTGCAAAAAACTTGATTGTGGCTATAGTTTTCATAGCTATTGTGTACTATTGTACATAGCATATTGGGTGTATGTATGCACATTGTGGTTACGGGTTGTGATAACTGTAGGCTATTCTCATTCCATTGCAAGATTTGTATAGACCAACATGTCTAACAAAGATGGAATCAACCAAATTGCTAGCAAGAAGCTAGATAATAACAACTTTTACACTTGGAAGTTCCTAGTGACCAATTTCTTGACGGTTAAGGTTATCAAGAGTACATTGAAGCTGAACCTGAACATAGACCAACAATGATATGGAGAGTCCTACTTCTTAACCTCTAAAAGTTTTACTGGTTATTTGTCAGTATGGCATATACAAGTGTCAATTCCCCCAAGCAACCTCTTTATCTTTAGTTTTGATATTATATGACCAAGAAACCTACAACATTAGGAGGAACTTAGTGCAAAAGCCTTTAAATGTAGTCAATTTCCTCTAAAATTTTCCACATGCTTGTATTTCCTTGTTTGGTAAATAATAATTTTTGGGTACTTGTAACATTTAATGGCCTAGTAACTTGTGTGTAGCGGAAAATAGCATGAACATAGTAAGAATTTCATTAGAATATATTCCTAATGAGAATAACAAGAGTGCTTGGGTGGAGAGAGCAACAAAAAGCATAACACCTAGTTCGATAGCATGAACAATACTTCAAAAGAGAGAGAAATTAAGCAATTGACAACAGTTGAGGACCGAATTTTCATGGAGCCGGTCCCCCCTCCAAAAGGCTTTGTATTATGGTTTCTCCCATCAAGAGAGACATTTAACAATACAATCCTTTGTGTTCCTTCAATACTAGCTAGTGCAATGAAGATGGAAACGTCAAGCACTAAGCAAAACACTTATCAAACACAACATCAATTCCCTCATGGTCTCAGACCCAAGACCTCACACACCTTCAAAGATGGTGAGAGCTAGCAGGGTATGAGAGTAGATTGAGTGGAAGAAGGAGTAGTCTTACGAGAAATATGTACATCTCCTCACATAATCCCTCATATTAGCATAGCTTAGCTTAGTAATTAGCATGGTAGAGGAGATGAGCATGCATTGAAGCTTGGCTCTTGGTTTGATTTTCATCACACAGCCAAGAGTTGTTGGTGTAGGCCTCCCTTCTCACAAGCTTGGAGTAGGTGATAAGCTTTCCATTAAACCTTGAGAAGAGAGAGAGAGAGAGAGAGAGAGAGAGAGAGACTTCTTACTCTACACATGAGCTTGTGTGAGTGTGTGTGGATAATTTCTTTTGAAAAATCAGCCCCCTCTCTCTCTCTCTTGGTCGACCCCTCTTGCTATTTGCTCTTGCTAGCACCTCATTGGACCTCTCCCAGCTTAGCCAATAGGATTTCAGGAGCATAAGTGATAGCCTTCTGACATGTGTCCCCCTTTCTCCTTTTGTGAGAGCTTTAGGTGATTAATAAATGCAATTAAACTCTCATTGGACCCCTTTGCCTCTTGGCCAATAGAAATCAAGCAAGCCATTGGGCTACTGAATGCTCATTGGACCCCTTGAGAGACTGTCCAATAGTCTTCTAAAGAGCTTAATTCTTATTGGTTCTTTTATTAAGTGTTTTTAAATTAATTAAACTAGATTACTCCAGCCTAATTGTCATTGGTCCATCTCCAAGGCCATCCAATAGGATTTGAGTACACCTTGTGGACACCTGGCCTAGGGTGTTGACATGTGTTCCTCTTTCCCCTTGTGTACAAATGAAGCTTATAAGTGAGTGTGTGTGTGTTTCTCTCTCATCCCTTACTTCTTGGGCTTGCCGCCTCCTATGTAGGAATTTGGGAAGACTTTTTGGGACACACACAAAGCATCCAATTTCCTAAGCCTTTGACCATTGGACATAACCTTTGAATTTTGGAACCTCAGCATTTTGGAAGCCTTAATGGGCTGAACCCTAAGGTCTTTGGAGCTTAATGGGCTGAACCCTAAGGTCATCTTAATGGAGTGAGACAAATAAGATGTTAAAGTGAGCACAATTTTTAGTTGTTTGTGACTAATTACACGCTTTGCTTTTAAAAGTAATTTTAGCAAGAAATTCATGTTACATAAATTGAAGAAATTTCTTTATCAGAAAAAATTATTGTGTGCTTGATCTAATTTTCAAGTTAAAGAAATCATAAAATACTTCAAAAAAATGGTTTCCTTTTTTTACACAATTCTTTTCAACTAACACATTAAAAATCAATTATTTTCACATTTACACAGTTCTTTTCATCTATAAATAGTTTTTTCCATATGTACAAAGTTCTTTTGATATGCATGAGCAATGACTCTTTAAGGACTTGATGAGGTCTCCATGCATGATATGTTGCTCTATGTGTCTTGTCATTGAAGATCTCTCGCAAGTTAACCATTTCATTGCTTGATGGTTATTTCATGTGGATCTCACCTCATACACAAAAATCAAGCATGACAAAGTGTGTATGACAAGACATTAGTTTCATGAACTATGGAGACTCATCTTGGCTGAGATTGACAACCCACAACTAATGGCTATTACAAAAAAGACTAGTTATTAATGTTCATGGCATTATTAAGAAAAGGACAAAAGGTAAATCTCCAAACCATTCAACCAAAGTTTTACAACAAATTTATGATGTTGTATCGGATGGTATACCAGGAGATACCTATAAATGGTGAGTGTGTTTCATGGTTTGCAAGGGCCTTTACATTTAAAAAATTTCCATGCACAAAGTTGGCACTTGACAATTATAAGCACCAAGTTTCTTGGGCAAGAGTGTGGGAGCACATAAGTAGGGGATTTCAAAAAGAGAGGCAAGAGTGTCAACGCACATAGTTAAGGATGAAATAGTCAACAAGTCAAATTTTGTAGGTGCTTTATCCAAGCCAAGTATGGACAGGTTCAATAAGTAACATGTTGAGTTGGCAGAGACCATGCTTTTGGATTTACAAGCTGGAACTAGGGATGTTAAGAGTGAAATAAAAAATATTTTCGAGGACACGCAACAAGCACAAGTGGATATGAAGTTTTATTCAATGGCTGACACTTTTTAGCAGTTACGAGGTGCACAACAAGAATTGCATACACTTGAGAGTGTTCATAATGTGCTTGTGGAGAGGCATATGGTGTTGCATGTTGTCATCACTACAAATTCACAAGTTTTAAGTGTTGTTGATGTCGAGGATTCTGGCACAATGAACCAAGAAGTTGTTGTAGCTTTATAGGTTATCATCACTATTCAATTATCATATTATTGACCTAAAATACTTTAAAACATTGTAGCTTTATAGGTTATCATCACTATTCAATTATCAGCTTATTGATCTAAAATACTTTAAAACATTGTTACTGAGTTTATGCATATTTCTAAATTCAAGAGGAGCTACAAAAGATGAATATTCTGTAAGACCCCTATTCTTGCCTCAAAGACCCGAGTGAGACTTTTGTTAGCATTGATTGCTCTATCACAATTGCAACAAGGTGCAAAGGACTCCTATTTTTGCCAGCACCTCCTATGCCCAGGTATCTCAAGAATACATAACCATTGTGGAGCCTTGTACATCTTGTGGCTTGGGTTTATAGGATGAGATGGTTGTGGGTGTTTTCATGACGAAAAATAGCAAATCAAAGTAGAGTATGCCCAAAAGGTTCACATGAGACTCTCAAAGTGCACTTAGCTGAGAATGTTGACATGCTGACAATGTTACTTCTTCACTTCACGGTATGCTCATGATATAGTGAATGAAAACATGGACTATACACTTTAGTTTTCTTAATGTACAATATTTGTCCATCTAGTGTATGTTATCAAAAAGCATGATGCCTACGTGTAGGAATGACTATCTATGACGATTATGGGGACACTTTGTATAGGACGTTCTTTTTACTTAAACAGTAAAATAAATCCTGTCAAGTAAAAGCATTCAAGAGGCTTGAAAAACATTCTATGTATGCACCAATTGAGGAAGAAACATCAATGTGTGTGGAAAGTACAAGTGTCAAGGATGGAAATGCCATTGGTAGCACTGAGCAGTGACCCTGCTCTAGAGGACATCATTCATGCAAGTCGTGCTGATGGTGTCGACGCTCCTCCTACAAGCCCTACGATGGTATTGATCTTTTATCCCAAAATTCACTTTTGTAGTTTAATTTGTTCAACAAGGAGACAAAGAGAATTTATTTATTATTATAAGCCTCTACTATTTGAGTAAGCTGCTGACCTTTTGATTATACCAAACCTAATTACTACTACTGGGTCTACACCGAACCCAAATTAATTAGTTTGTCGCTGAGATTCCCAAAGAATCCCAAGATTGAAAGGAAAAAGTTCCAGAGCTGTCGCAATCACATCCCTGCTCTCCGGTCGTCTGCCCGCCAATCGCGGTCTCCGCCACCCCTGTCGGTTGTTGGTTCCTTCTCCACAAGCCTCAGCCCCCTCAGTTCGCTGCCTCCCCAGGTTTCCCGTTGCGCAGGGCTACGCTTCAGCATTCTCACATTTGCATTTGTCTCTCCGCCATGTCGACCTGCAGTATGGGGTGCGAGCTGAAAAATCTCACTTCAGAAATATGCCCCTGTGACTCGCTTGGCCTGCCGTCTCCCCTCTTCCTCTCTCTTTATCCTCCACACCAGGCCACGCTGGCGAAGCAAGCTGTCGTCGCAGTCCGAGCCTGTCTGTCAGCAAGCCAAGGTCCACAGCGCACAGGAAACTCGATAGGCAGATCCAGTCAGACGCGAGAGAGAGAGAGAGAGAGAGAGAGAGAGAGAGAGATCCGATTCGCTGCACTATCGCAAGGGGAAGGAGGAGTGAATCAGAGATCCGTCTGCAGAAGAGAGAGAGAGAGAGTCGGTCTCATCTATACTACTCTATTATGGGGGAGCAGATTCAGGTATGCCACGTGGCTTCAAATGCATTCTCCCGGGGCTGGGTGGACGAGAGGCAAGCCGAGAGTGACCTGAAAAGCCTCGAAGTCCGGGTGGGAGGCAAATAGGCACCGCCGAAGCGGTCCAGGTAGGTGTGCGCCATCATGAAGCAGGACGATGCTGCAACCGTCTAAAGCGTCAGGCTATCAAGCTTGATAGCCTGCATGAACAGCTTGGCCACCTTCCTTTCGCCCACATGAGAGAGAGAGAGAGAGAGAGACTACACTGCTGGCCAGAGAGAAAAAACGAAATTCCTTGATATTGCAGTTTCCAGGAGGATTGACGCAAGAGGAGGGGAGAAAGACAGGCCAATATTGTTGCGCAGAGAGAGAGAGAGAGAGAGAGAGAGAGGGGTCACATCTCTGTACTCAAGCCAAGAAACTTATGGCGACCTGCAATTCAGAGAGAGAGAGAGAGAGAGAGAGAGAGAGAGAGATCGATCGATCAGATCTCTGTGCTCGAGCCAAGAGACTTATGGAGAGCTGCAATTGAGAGAGAGAGAGAGAGAGAGAGAGAGAGAGAGATCACCTTGCCAGAGCAGCCTGAGACTTAATACGCGGATGACGACTACAATGACCAAGTATTGCGAAGTAATCCTCTCTCTCTCTCTCTATACGCTATACGTCGGCTTGCAAGGACAACATGGCCACCCCAGGGGACATAGCAAGGCAAGCCACGACATGGCTCCAGCACAAAAGCACAAAGAACGTTTGCAGCTTCTTTGGTGCACTGCTTAAGTGCAAAACGAGTTACCACGAAAAACGTTTGCACCTTCTTGGGTGCGTTGCTATAATGCAGACCGAGATGCCAGAGGTGATAAAAACAAGCGTGAAGCTGGTAGTCCAAGTTGAAACTGCAGATGTTTGGCTACCCGCCATTGCTGCACACACACACACACACAGAGAGAGAGAGAGAGAGAGAGAAAGAGAGAGAGAGATGCTGGGATGGTGTCCGAGCTGAAACTGTAGTGGATGACGCACAGAGAGAGAGAGAGAGAGAGAGAGAGAGAGAGAGAGAGAGTTGATGTGATGGTGTACTAGCTCCTGTTCACCACCTGATTAATTGCCAATCTAGGCTTGCAAGTAGTTTGCTAGCAGCAGTACCGGGCCTCCTACCCCCATAGTGTTGTCTTCATGCAAGGCTGAGATTGGGGCTTCTCTTTCTCTTTCTCCCTCCATGTTGTGCTAGCCACAGATCCTCCATAGCTACATTATCCTCTTCCCATCTCCACCCCATAGCTACATTGTCCTCTTTCCATCTCCACCCCATAAAAGGCACCTCTACTCGAAGTTGTCCTTAACCCCCCCCCCCCCCCCTCCCTTTCTTCGGCTTTCTAATTAAACTCCTACTCCTACCATTGACTTGCTGATGCAGCTCCTACAACTTTGTAACTATGCACCCCCTAGGCCCTCACCTCTTCATCCCCTCCTCAATCACCCGACAATTGATTGTCGCCCCTGGCTATCTGTAGGCTATCAGGTGAGGTTTCCCATCTATTGAGCACCTATGGAAGTAGAGAGAGAGAGAGAGAGAGAGAGAGAGAGAGAGAGAGCCTCTAAATGAAAGTTACATGGGTATATTTACACATTGTGCGCTCATTCTCTTCATTGAATTGAATCGAAAGTTGCATGTCGAGTGCCCATTCTGTTCATTGGGCTTAGGTAGATTAGGTGCATTTGTGAACATGATGGGGAGGCTTAGATAGATTAGGAGTACTTAAGATCTCTCAAAAGAGAAGTTCTTCCATAGCACAAATGAAAACATCTTGAGATGGTTTTTGAAAATTATGTCTACAACCTTTGGGGTAGCCTAGGTTAAGCCATAAATTTCTCAACACATTATGGTGTTGTAACCAAGCACTTCTAAGGGGGTATATGTGTGATGTTTGAGCTTTAATGCCTCATCCAAGGTTGCATTGAATTATGTTTCAATTTCCAAACACAAACATTGCAATTATTTCCTTCTAAGTGTGGTAGAAGCTTGGCAGCTGAGAAGGTGCAAAAAAGGTGTGTTTGTCATTGCCAAGGTAAACTAGGTCTATTAGCGCAAGTGTAACTAGAAGTGTCATAGTAGTGAAGATATAGGATGGCTACGCTTGACAGGGTGGGAGAGTAGGTGGCTATGATTGTGAATAGGTTGGGCAATGAGAACACACGTACTAGAAAAGCAGTATCGTGTAGCTCCTGGGATGTGCCGGACGCCATTCCTTATCTTGGACACAATTACATACACAAGGAGATAGACATTGTTACCATATACATATGGTAGTGACATGTGTGAACACACTTAGAACCGTCGGCCCAGTGTCGGGGAATTTTTTCCCTCACTAGGAGGTTTTTAGGGTTGAGCTTCCTTCCTCTTTTCCATGTTGTGTGTGTTTCCCTACAACCCTATTTCCAAGTGAGGAGTTTTTTCCGTTTCTGAATGGACCAAAAACATGTGCTTAGAAGAAGATATTTTTCGAAGCCAAGAAGAGGCCCAGAAGCAAGCGACCGACGAGGAGCAAGCTTAGCATTTTTCCAAGAAGTGGGTCGCAGATCCTGCAGACCTGGGCTTTGAGGTCACGGATGCGCTCCCTTCATAAAAATGGGCATGCTCATTTGGTTTTGTCTACCTGCTTCGTGGAGACATCTCGGACCAAGGCCTTTTTCTGGTCTTGCCACTCTCTACATAGATGAAACAAGATTTTTAGCTCTTAATCGCTTTGTCACAAGACCAAGCCTACTACAAAGCGGGGATGCTATAGTGCATCTCGATCTACAAGGTAAGAATAGCTATTAATCAAGGCCCGAAGGTTTGGATTTCCCTTTGGGTTAGTGAGTAATCCCTTGAACTTTGCTTTCCCAACAAGAGCCTTTCAACAAGGAGTTCCAAAACATGGAGAATGTTGTCACACTCCGTAATGTACTCTTATCATATGTGCCACAGGTGAGTCTTATGCAAGCAACATGCATTTTTCAGTCAAATGGATGGGGGAAGAGCAGGACTGTGTATGAATTGTGGTGACTTAAGGTGTTGATATGGCAAAAAAATTCACGATGATATTGTTAGTGTTGGGGTTAAGGCTTATGTGCCTTGACCGGTCGCCCAGGTCATGGGCGCCCGCCCACTGTTACCCTATACTTATAGTGAGTATATTGTATAGGGGGAGCTGCCACTTCACAGTCTCCCCACCCACATCGTGTGTGTGTCTCGTTCTCTCTCTCTCTCTCTCTCTCTCTCTCTCTCTCTCACTCTCCGTCTGTGGTGCTCCCCGATCCCCTTCAATTGGTATCAGAGCTATGGTGACTGCGGAGAGCACGACGGCTTTGAGAGCTTCGAGGCGATAGCTCGCTCGCTCTCGACGGTAGAGAGATTAAGAAAGCTTGGAAGCTTTGTGAGAATGCAATGAGAGCTTGTGAGCTCAGTTGAGAGTGATGTATGCTCTTGTGGAAGCTCAGAAAGGAGTGTGGAAGATTGTGTGTATGTGAAGGTGCTGCCCTAAAACTGTGTGCACAGCAGCACTGTTTTCAGATTCGTTTTTCTCCTTGTAGAATGCAGATCTGAGAATTATTTCCATTCATGCCATCCGTTTCGACGTGGTCTACAACTTTGCAGAAGAAACTTTTTGCAAATTCCTCACCGTTTTGCTGATATTCAGCTCAGACTGACTGTATACAAAAATTCCAGATTTTCTGTTGTCGCATTGTGTGCGAGTTTGATGCACTTTTGGAAGCACGGGAGATGCTTGATGTTGAGTGCATAAATTCTGAGCTGAAGATGCAATTGCAGCTTGTGTTAAGCTTGTGATTTGAGGGTTTTTTGGTAGACTTGGGCAACGAAGTACGGAGGCGTTTACACACCATCGAGGCGGTCTCTTGAGAGACGCAGTTTTTTGGAGCACACAGGTGGAGCTTCTTTCACTGGTTTTCACAGGATACTTTGGCAGTGATTTTGGGCTTGGATTCATGGTCTTTGCGGATGGTTTGCATATGGTTATGGCGCATGGTTGATGCCCATTATACATGCATTTTGACGAGCACTTTCAAGTGCCGGTGAGCTCTCTTGAGAGCATTGTTTTCGCATTGAATAAGTTTTCAGATTGCAAATCTTTTGGCGCTTGCTTATGCGCGGTCACTCCGTTGATGTACGTTGAGTGCGGATTGCCATTGTATGTGAAAATGTGGAGCCATTTTAGCATTTCTACTCATTGGCATTGAGTAGTGTTATGGTTTATGGTAGAGATTGTACTTGAGTTTTTTGCTCAGTTTTTAGGGGAAATTCTGTCGGATTTTTCCCAGATTCTCGCCATAGTTTGTGATCGAGTGTCTACTCTCACTTTGACAGGTTTTGTCAGTTTGGACACAGTTTTGTGTTTTTGTATCCACTCTCGCAAGAGTGAGGAGTTGTGTATCTTTCTTTGCTTGAGACAGTGGTTTGCTCTCGGGTGGGAGAGTCTTGTGATCTCGAGCATTGTTTGCCATAGTTTTGCAGAGCTTATGCATGTATGTTGAGTGTAGTTTGATGCGCATTGATTGCTCATTGTATTGAGTTTGCAGGACAATGGTTATTTTGTGTTGATAGCCATTGTACGTCGAAACTCTGGCGAAATTTTCCCAAAAGTTTTATGCGCATCATTTATGCGATCTAGGTAGAGAATGCGGGTTGCACTCAGCATTTGCGTGCGGTGTTCTCTGCAGGTGGGAGATTTGTGCATGTGTATGCATCGATACCGCACAGTGTGGGCTTGGTGATTAGCTCACAGATTGCAGTGTGATACTAGAGCAGACGAGGCTTGTATTGACATTGCGGGAGCTCTATTTTGGAGTATTCTCACAGGTTTTACATTGTGTTTCTGGCCATATTTGTAGACAGTTTCCAGGTGTTGTTGGTGAGGTGGTTTTGCTTTCTAGTTTGCTACATTGTGCTCATGGCAGAGACAGGTGATCGCTCAGATTATGATCTCTCCAAAATGTGCATGTTTGATGGGTCAGACTTTGCGGCATGGAGAGAGTGTATGCTTGATGCATTGACACAGCGAGGGTTGCATCGACCATTGAGTGGTGATGTAGGTAGACCTTCAAACATGTCTGACGATCAGTGGCAGGAGCTAGAGGAGATGGCACTATCTACGCTTTCTTTGCACCTTGCGGAATCTGTATATGCTCTTGTTATGTATGAGACTACTTCGAGAGCACTTTGGCGCAGATTGCATGATATGTATGATAGATCTGAGTCATCAAGGACTCGTGTGAGACATGTACATTCACGAGCACGCCGACAGGTGACATGTTGGTATTGTGGTCATTCTGGACACGTTAGACGGCGTTGTTTTCGTCGTATGCGACATCGTAGGAGACATGGCAATCTCAGAGATGTATGTAGTGATGCCATGGACTCAGTTGCTTTGACAGTTGAGACACATGTAGTGTCAGAGTATACTAGTGACGGGGATGTCACTTTTACCTCGAGCTATGCACGAGATGCTATACATGTGGATAGTGCACTCCCTTCGCATTGGTTGCTAGACGCAGATGCTATGTTTCATGTCACGCCGCATCGTGCATGGTTTTGTAGCTATTCTAGCGGGATGCTTGGCAGTGTACGTTTGACCGATGGATCGGTGTATGCGATAGCAGGTGCAGGAGATGTGAGACTGTCATTACCGAGTGGTGCATCTTACTTGTTACGACATCTGCGCTATGTACCAGATTTGACAGTGAGTTTGATCTCGATTGGTCAGCTTAGAGATTGTGGATGTCAGATTTCGCTACGAGAGCGAGATTTTGTGATGCATTTGGGTTCGCTAGTGATTGCGAGAGGTGCCAGGAGTGGTATAGGTTACCCATTGCATGTGGATCACGCGAGAGACGGTGTTGTCTCTGTGATCATGCAGCCAGGTAGAGAGCGAGAGAGCAGGCGAGTCTCTTTTGCTTGTGGGTTGCAGGATGCTTTGCATGGAGTGCAGAGCAGTGACCTTGTTGTGCGGGTTGCGTCTACGGATGCACAGGTAGAGCGGGACAGCTCTAGTGAGTCACAGCAGGATGAGTCATCAGAGGTGATGACAGAGATGACTCACATGGATGCTGAGATGTCGGCTATTGTGGAGTCATTTCTTGATATGCTTATGCCAGAGCTTGATGCAGATTCAGAACAGATGGATACTCTTGGTACACATGTGATATGTGGTGGGCACGAGGAGTCACTCCAGAGCTCGGAGTCAGAGTGCCATGGTCTCTATGATAGGGGACAGGATTACCATGAGTTGAGTTCTGAGTTGGAGGTGGCAGAGGTTGCCAGGGTTGCATCAACATTCGGTGTCCTCATGTACGAGATGCTGATCTCGAGGCCCGACATAGCAGCTGCAGTGGGAGCATTTGCAGCAGGGTTGATTAGTTGTTCGATGACTGATCTCGGCATAGAGCATAGGGGAGGTTTGCAGGTATTGGACCGATACTTGCAAGAGTGCATGAGCTCTTGTAGACTCTTTGCAGAGCTTGGAGCTAGCTCTGTGTGGCTTCCACAGTGGGATGTTTGTCTATCAGTAGAGCCGGATGCACTAGCTCATCGAGAGTCAGTGGGCATAGGTTGAGAGAATATCTCACCTTCTATTAGTTGTACACTAGTAGATCTTGCTTAAAGGCACATTGGCCTTTAAGTGGGAGGTTGTTGGGGTTAAGGCCTATGTGCCTTGACCGGTCGCCCAGGTCATGGGCGCCCGCCCACTGTTACCCTATACTTATAGTGAGTATACTGTATAGGGGGAGCTGCCACTTCACAGTCTCCCCACCCATATCGTGTGTGTGTCTCCTTCTAGGGGGAGCTGCTGCCACTTCACAGTCTCCCCACCCACATCGTGTGTGTGTCTCCTTCTCTCTCTCTCTCTCTCTCTCTCTCTCTCTCTCTCTCTCTCTCTCTCTCTCTCTCTCACTCTCCGTCTGTGGTGCTCCCAGATCCCCTTCAGTTAGTTGATGGTTGTTGAAAGAAAATGTTTTGTTTGGCACTACCTTGGTCGACATGTATGCCAAATGTGGTGCACTTCATAAAGCACAAAACGTACTTGAGGAGCTTCCTCTCTAGGATGTCATCTCTTAGAATGCACCGAGTACGGGATATGCCCAAATTGGTTAGGGCCAAGGAGCTCCGGGATATTAAGAGTGAGCGAGACCCCTTGGTAAGAGCGAGCGAGACCCGCCAGAGGCAGGTCGCGTGAGCTCATGTCAATAAAACCTGCCTCGCCTTGCCGCCTCCTCTGAAATCTCTCTCTCTCTCTCTCTCTCTCTCTCTCTCTCTCTCTCTCTCTCTCTCTCTCTCTCTCTCTCTCCACGTGTCCCTTCGCCCTTTTTTTCTCCTTATAGTTATGAGAGCATCTCCACAGATGCCACTTAATGAGCCCAAAAAAAGACGTTTTGGTCACTTACTCATAAATCCTTGTATAATTATTTCTTGCAAATTTTGTGTTTTGTATCATGAAAACTTTGTTGTCTAATATAGGATGCCTTCAATGTGCAATGAAGAAATGATGATGGTTTAATATGTTGTCTGCCACCCAAACCAAAGTCAAGGGTCAAAAAAATATGCAAATTTCACCCATTCTGCAAGTGGATAAGGCACAGGGAGCTCAAAAAGATGTATTACAAAAAGTTGTCACACATATTCTGATCGAGCAATTGTGCATGATATTTTTCAAATTGCGATGATCCAAGATGGATGATTGGATCACGTGAAGAATATGATTTTATCCCAGCTAGCATGGAAGATAATCCTCGTGCTTTGATTCTTGATCTAAATGGTCTTCTCATTCACAAAGTGCATCCACAAAACAAATTGTCCTTTCATCCTGGTATCTTGAATATGATTAGGTTCTTGTGGAAAAGCCAAGAAGACTTTACTTCCTTGTGCTCCCTAATGCAAGACAATTTCTAATGTGGGCAAGCACACACTTCAACATCTACATATGGAGCTCGTGCATAGAACGCAATATGGTGGTGTGTTTTTGTGAATGTTTTCCAACTTTGCAAGGTGTGATTGCAAGATTCATTGCATAGGGTTTATGTGATGTTTTGAAGGATGTTTTGTTGCATGATCAAAAACCTATGTTTTTACAACACTTGGATGATTTTTGGAGTAGATATGAGGATGAATTTGGCGAAGAAAATATTCTACTAGCTGATGATAGCATGTATAAGTGTTTTTTCTATCCCAGTGGCACTTGTTGCATCGTGCCAAAGTTTGGCTCACCAAATGATACAAGGCATGCACCATTTCTTACCCACACGCTATGCCCATAGCTATGGAACTACTTAAAAGCAAAGGATAGAATTAAATTTGTTGGGGCAGGAGATGTGTTTGAGACATGGAGCAGTGAAGAAGATGTTATGGTTCTTACACTCATTGAATAATACGGACAAAGAAAACCAAACCGATGTGATGGTGTTAGGTTTGGTCGCATAGTAGAAAAGACCTCGGGCGAACTTGAGAAGAAGAAAGATAACAACGTAGGGGATGAGCCAGAATCAAAAGAGGCATTCAAGGTGGTGTGGAGCCAACCAATGTACAAACAAGTAGGACAAACTCAATTAGGCACATTGATGTAATTTTGGTGTATAGATATGTGGGCATGAGCTTTTGTTATAGCAGTGGCATGTGGCATAGCTTTTTGTATTTTAACTTGTGAGCGAAAGTATCACAATCCAATATCTTAATGTAATATGGTATTTTGTTGCTTTCTTTCTAATAGCGACATATTCATGTATTTATTTTGTATCAGATATTCATTTTCAAGCATTTTCATAATTGAAGTGGCTTCAAGTTCCATATCTTTGGAAGCATGATCTTTGCAATACAATAAGACAATTGGTGCTAGTTGTTGAGGACTATTTAGAACCACACAATATGGATATATTGTTGTTGACTATTGCAATAACATTATGGATGAATCCTTAAGCTCTTTTGCTGAACTAAAGAATCTTGCAATTTTTTCAATTGTTGGTTGGCACAATAGGAACTAACACACCTAGGAATCAATATGTGCCTAATAGCTATGGGGTAGTCACTAAGCGTTATTGTTAGATAGGAGCCTAATAGCTATATGGTAGCTAGTAGCTACACAAATGTGTGATAGCTATTTGCTAGTGGTTGTATATGAGTATGTAATAGCTATTAGTTAGCTTTTAAATAGCTATTAGCTCGTGTGACAGCTATCCATTACCTACCAATACTAACTTTGGATAGCTATTGGCTTCTAGCACATAAATATTTGACAACTTTGTGATAGCTACTTGCCAACTTTGAAGTAGCTATTAGCGAGTAATAGCTGTCCAATAGCTACCAAGGTAAGTTTTTGATAGCAACTTGCATCAGACACATGTATACAGCTATCAAAAAGCTATTAGCTACTAATAGCTTTTCTATAGCTACTGTATAGTTATGTACAAAAAAATTGGCTAGCTCACAACTTTTTTATCAACCATTTAGATGGTTATCAAACAATTATTAAACTTTTTCATCAACCATTTATATGGGTTAGTAAATGATTGGTTTTGAAAAAGGTGACCAACTTTTTCTGTGTATTGAAACGTTTTGAAAGTCAAAATATGGTCCAATTCCAAAGTTATCTTCTCAGAACTATGGTCCATTTAAACTCATCAAACTCATAGACGAAGTTGCTAACATGTAGGATTTACCATCCTCTTCCAGAGTGCATTCATTGTTATGTGTTAGAGGTGTACAACTACAGCTAAGAATTGATGACAATGTGGTGAACAGATGTTTTGGTACAGTAGATCAAACCACCAAGTTTGCCTCATGAACTAGACGTAATCTCAATTCTTATATTCTAGGTACAAGACATCAAGAACGCCATCAAATTTTGGTTAAGAGCAAAGGTAGACCAAAGAAGGGTTCTACTTGGGAGAACAGTAGTGTGATTAAGAAAAAATTTATCACTTTGTTTTCGAAATCGAAAACTTCTGTAGAGTACTTTGAGGACAAGGGTCTATTGCAAGGACTTCGCAAGAAGAGTAAAAATACAGGGGCGTAGCTATTCCATGGCGTTCAAGGATTGGACCAAAATGTGTGCTTAAGTCCCAAGACTACCATCAGTTGCCCCCCCTCCCCCCCGCCCCGCCCGCGGCTATTCAACGCCAATCACGAGCATGAGGCTTGAGCCTGGTCCTAATGCAAGACACTCACTGATTTGCAGCTGCTGCAAGCCAAAATTATGTGCTGCCACATAATCTGAACCAGGAGAGTGGAGGCAGAAAAATCGATTGAGGGCTGCCGTTGCCCTCATCTGAACCCAGCCTAAGTACGCCAAATATGATGCTCTTGCAAATCTTCAATCCTTAAGGTCACATGTATCTCAAGTATGGGGACAGAAAACTTTTATTTTCATTGCATATTGGCGGGTTACACCCTCTTATAAAGTAAGTTGCCATGGTGGATAATGCCACAAGTAGTTCTAAGTATGACCATCTTGATGCAAATGCTTACAGTATTATCAAGCCAGTAGCATGACACCGGACCATAACAAAAAGCATCTCTCTCTGTCACTCTCTCTCTCTCTCTCTCTCTCTCTCATGGGTGTCTGTGTGCACACACAATGAATGTGTGGAGTGTCACCATCCAAATCTTTACTAGGCAGAGAAAGACAATTTACTAAGAATAATCAGCAAAAATACAACAGTACTTGTGGAAAATGTGTTCTTCTCCACAAGTAAAAGATCAGAGTTAAATCTGCCTCAAAGCCCCTGCTCCTCAAAACCCATCAATGTTGGTAGTATGAAGGTTTTGTATTGTTGTGTGAAACAAGAAACCTTTTCTGCAGCACATAAGAGGGATTCAAGCCTATTCTTCTCTCTTGGAACCAGGCGCTTGGTCCTCCTGCCAGGTGGCTTGCCACTGCCTGTCATAAAATGTCCACTCCTGCGCTAATTGCTTTAAGGTATCAAGATCTTCATTCTTCCGGATAAAAAGCACTCCAAGCACTGATATGAACAGCAAGAGCTTGCCTAAAAAGCTGCTGGTTTGATCTACAAGTCCGACTCCCGTCAGACTATCAACCACATAACCCATAAAGAAACCAACCATAGCCGCACGCCCTGCAAACACATTAAAATACTAAAATAAGACAATGTGAAAAAGGTATTGGCCACAGACATAGAACCACATACATATGTACATACCTACATACATAACATTTCATACATACATATGGACCTCCATAAACACATTACATGGATGCGTTCATAACATACATACATATGTACATACCATTCTTGTGTACTCATATGCACCCACCGACACACATTTGAGCATACATATGTCCATACCTAAATACATAACATGCATGCATGCATCGGTGCAATGCTACAATTCTTGTGTATTCATGCGCACATGTGTACATACCACCCATACATGCATCGGCACAACGCTATTATGGTAGGAATCCCTGTAGCTTAAATCACAAAGTAGAAGGTTAAAAACCAAAAAGTACCATTCAAGAGTTCTGCCTCCGGTAAATGAAATCTTTTCACCCACGCCCACCATGGAATAATGCCAGTGTCAAAAACGACGGGGTCCTCATTTGTAGATGCCTCAGGGTTGTCTTCTAACCATTTTCTTCTGATGACCTCTGAGAGCAATTCACAGAAAAAAAAATGAAATTAAGACAAGAAATGAGAAAATTTGGCAAGCATGACAAGCTCTACATTTTACATAGGGGCCCTTGGAGACACTATGAAGACCACTCTATAAACAAAGCTACACGCACAACCAGATAAATACTCACTTAAATAGAAAATTTCCAAGCACTAATAACACAGAAGAAGCCCGAATAGAGGTGACCATATCCGAAACCGGACATAGTGTGATGCATTAGTACTTCCAATCAAAAGCCAGCTCAATGTGAAAGCATGCAATGTATGATATACACTGGGGATAATGTTACCGCCCAAATTAAACACTTGTCCACCTATAACAGAATTCCAAACCCTGAACTACAAGAAACAAGCACGCCTCAAAAGTACCCTCTCCTGGGCAGTGAGCACTGCCATGAGATGTCGTATGGGTGCAACCCTCGACACCGTCCGACTCCACTCTTCCATCGTCATCGGTCTCCGCATGTGGAGAGAGAAACCAAAAAAAAAAGAACTCAACATTGCCAAATGCACATCTCCTACGATCACAAGCTACACTAAGACTCAAAACTCCATTATTTATACTATGATACAAAACTAAAGCAAATAGACAACTATAATGCGACCGCCATATTGAATATAGCAATAATGGAAGCTTTGAAAAACAAAAGTACTCTCAAACAAAGGCATTTGACCCAACTTCAGTTATCAGACAATCTTCCGTCTTCATAAACACATGGTAAACCCTGCTCCTACACTAATCAAGTGCACAAATATCTGAGCACAAGGAGAGATATGGCAAATAAAAGAGGGAAAACCTGCATCAATAACAGCATCCCAGTCGACCTTGCCATCTACAGTGAACTGCTGAATATCCCAAGTCCCGTTCTTCCATCTCGCATCCTCAAAAGGCCCAGTCATGGCAAGTCTTGGAGCAGACTTGCCAAGAGCAGACGCACTTGGATCCTTACCAGCTGCCTTCTCCCCTTTGAGGGTGCCACCACGCTCCAACATGGAAGGCTTCCGTGGAGCCGCTTTGGCAGCAACACCGGGCGTATCCGGCTCCTCGTCTAGCACCGCCACTTGCCCTACCACAGAGTCTGACGATGCACCTGCTGCAGAAGAGTTGGATGTGTATGAATCATCCCCTTGCGCTCGAGGACACACTAAATTACAAGGATTTCTGAAAAAGTTAGGGTTCGTGCGAGCTCCTATTGCCAAAGATCTGAGGAAGAGCGAGGATGGACGCCATTGATGAGCTGCTTGACTCTGCTGTTGTTGCTGCTGCAGAGACAAAACCGATGAAGCGGAGGTAGCCCCTATGGCCACTGCCCTGGGATTAACCATAGCCCTCTACCTCCTCTCTACCTCTCCTCTGCCTGAATTTTGCCCGGCTCCCTACTGAGAAGATCCATGTTGGCTAGATAAGCTTCCTCGTTTCACACTCGGTCTCTTGAAAATTATTCGTCCGGTCTAGACTCTGGTAACCCATTGTGTCCTCATACAGGTAAGGGCATACCAAGCCCTACTTAGGCTTGGTTCGAACGAAGGGTGGGCACACGCGAGAGAAATAGCATACTTCAGGCATGGCAGAATCTCATCCACACTATAACACAGCATCTACTTTTGGACTACCTCACCATGGGTGATGCCCCGCTTAGAAAGACCTCTCTTCCTCTTGTTGTACAACTTGAAATGGGGAGGAGCTTGTAGAAGTAGACGATTGACCATTGAAAGCATGATCACCATGAGATGATGGGAGAGTACCTCCATCTTGTTTTGAATTGGAAGGGTAGTAGCGAGCAGCACAAAGGTACCCTTCTGCTGGCACCTCCATAACCCAGTCAATAAGCACCCCCTAAGAGTGGAGGTCTCTTTGCGAGGCGGAAAACCATCTAGAGGTGAATAGGCCACCCATAGCCCTAGTATAATAGTTGACACATCTAGGAAAGTTTGAATATTCATTAGGAGGAGCAATTGTGCAAGTGGAGAGGCTCTCACAAATGAACAATAAGGCTATAAAGAGGTGCATCTTTAAATTGGGGGTTGGTTGAAACACCCCTAGCAAAGATGCAAGTGAGCTTTGTATAGGTTTTTGAAGAAAAAGTAGGAACACCATGAGAACCTACAAAATAGTTTAAAAATCATAATGTGTGTGTGCATGTGTGCATGTGTGTGTTGTTGTTGTTGTTGTTGTTGTTGTTGTTGTTGTTGTTGTTGTTAGACTTATACTTATACACAAAAGAACATAATAGTTCAAAAAACAGCTGACTTTAAACAAAGGACAACGATTAATGTTACCATATACATGTGGTAGTGATGTGTGTGAACACACTTAGGACAGCCGGGGTATTTTTTCCCTCACTAGGAGGTTTTTTCCCCCGTGCATTGTATATACGTCCATCATTCTAGGGCTATCTATCTTTCCATTGCACACTAAGTAATACACTCTCTGTTGTGTGCCTTGACCTTCCTTCGTCTTCTCCAAGCTGTGTGTTTTACAACAATCCTAATTCCAACAATTGGTATTAGATTAGGTTACATCCTCCCTGGATTAGTCGTTAGCAGCTCCAGCACACGCTTCCTCACTTTCTTCGATTTCTGTGAGATTTGGCCTTCGTTTCCACTACAGGTAGTACTGCACATGCTATTTTGTCATTTTGTGTAAAAATTTTATCAGTGTCGTTTTTTGCATAATACGTCCCTTACAGTCTTCTACAGTTTGTGATATATAGCACATGTTCTTCTTGCTTCGTTTCTCCTCTTTTCGGGCGGTTTTCACATCAAGTGCATGCATTCGTCATGGCTGACAACAACACAGATGTTTTCAAGATGTTTGCTGCTGAGGAAAAATTGGATGGGGACAATTACCCTATGTGGGCTTACATGATGCAACATGTTCTTGTGTCAAAGGGTGTCTGGAATATTGTGCAGGGCATTGATGTACGTCCTGGTTCTGAGGATACATGAGATGTTGAGGATGTTGCAGGTCTTGCTGCAAGGATTGTTGTTGTTAGAGTTGTTCTGTCTACTGTAGAACAAGCTCGTTGAGATGTAAAAGACGCGCAGGCTCATCCATTGATTGCGTTGTTTGTGAAGAGCACTATTACTCCTCACATTCGTTCAGCAAAATCTGCTAAACATGCTTGGGATATTCTAGCTGGTCTTTATGCAAGTCGCAATGAGGCTAAACTCGCATTGCTGTGTAAAGAGCTAGAATTGAAGATTATGCATGAGAAAGATGACATGGACACTTTCCTTGCTGGTGTCAAGGATATCAATGAGCAACTTATTTCTGCAAGTGAAGTCATTTCAGACAGTTCCCTTGTGCAGACTGTTCTTGATGCCTTGCCAAACTCTGACCAGACTTTTGCTAGTACTTGGAGACTTATGACCCAAGGAAATCCTGAAGTTGTCAAGTTTGATGCATTGGGCACATTCCTGTTGCAAGAGTCACTTTCCAAAACAACACAATTAGACAGAGTGCAGTTGAACAGGCTTTTACTGTTGCTCAAAGAAAGGGTGGTAACAACAATGCAGCCACTACTTATGGTTCTTCTACAAGTAGAAAATCACTTGTTCCTAATGCTTCAGCTGGCAGCAATTCGTCTGGAAATTATGGTGATAAGGGCAAAAAGAAGATGTGTTGCCATTATTGTAAAGCTAATGATCACTTGATCAAGCAGTGTTCTAAGTTGAAGGCCAAAGAGGCTAAGAAGAAAGAGGGTGGTTCCACTGCAAATGTTGGATCCACTATAAATGCAGCTATTGTTGAGTCTTCTGTGAAAGGAGACTGTGATGATGATGTTGATGTAGAATGGGCTTTTAGTGCAGAGTGTACCTATAATCCTGTCGTCCATGATGCATGCATGTCAGTTGTTGTAGATTCACATGTGTGGTATTTTGACAGTGGTGCTACAAAACACATTACCTCACATCGTGATTTTTTCATCTCTCTTGAGTCTGTCCATCACGGGAATTCAGTTACTTGTGCCAACAATGTCTCTTATCTGGTTCAGAAGTTGGAAAGATTGTGCTTACTGCTGCAAATGGCAGTTCTTTCACACTTGTCGATGCACTTTATGTACCTGGGATCAAGAAGAATCTTTTGTCTGTATTTGCACTTGCTAGACTTGATCTTGTAGTAAAATTTGTGGATGATAGATGTACAACACATGATCTCAGTTTCGGTGATGAAATTGTTGCATCTAGCATTTTATGGTGTGGGCTGTATAAGCTCACTTTGTATGGCAAGTGTGGGCAGAATTTTGCAAATGCAGATGTGGATTCAAAGGCTATTTCAGATGCAAAACTTTGGCATACACGTTTTGATCATCTGAATTTTGCCAGTTTGCTGCGTTTGCAAAAATCTGATATGGTTGCTTCTTTGCCGCCACTTGAAGCACCTGTCAAACTTGTTTGTGAAGGCTATATTTTGGGTAAGATACAACGTTCGAAGTTTCCAAAGGATGGTTCAGTTAGGGCCACATGCAGGTTGTAGCTTGTGCATAGTGATGTTTATGGGCCCATGTAAACTCCGTCCTTGGGCAATTACCTTTACTTCATGACTTTCATTGATGATTACTCCAGGTATGCATGGGTATTTTCGCTTAAAGCGAAGTCCGAAGTATTTATGTTCTTCAAACAATTTCTGGCTATGGCTGAAAATGTACTATGGACACCCTGTTCCGATCGAGAGGGGGAGTATATGTCTCATGATTTTAATGCATTTATGGCTAGTCGTGGGATAAAACACCAATGTATAATGCCTTATACGCCTCAGCAAAATGGTATTGCTAAGAAGAAATACAGATCACTTACGAAAATGGCACAATGTATGGTCAAAAGTCAAGCTTTGCTGCATTCTTTTTGGGTTGAGGCCATCATGTGTGCCACTTATGTACTAAACAGGTGTCCTACGAAAGCTTTGCAGTCTATTACTCCATATGAAGCATGGCATGATAGAAAGCCTTCTATTGAGCACATGCATGTTTTTGGTTGCTTTGGTGCCACAAACATAGGGCAAAAAATTGGATGATAAGGCTGGAAAATGTATTTTTGTTGGTTATAGTACTGAAAGCAAAGGTTACAGGTTGTATCATCCACAAACAAAGTATTCTGGTTTCACGGGATGTTGTGTTTGTGGAAGATTCTGTTCATCCCTTGTTGTCATGTACTAGAGACAGTAATGTAAGCTCATATGACATTTATGACACTTTGTTGCCTCTTTTTAGTGGTGGAAGTACGAATGTAAATTCCAATGACACACATGTACAGCCTATGGGGGTTTCTAAAAATGTTACGGATCAGCCTATTACTGATGTAGATGTACATGACGTACTTGATGAGGAAAGGGCTGAGAATGAGCAGGCTAGAGGTATGCCTAAATGGTTGGTGCATACTTTGCGTGATAGTAAATTGGATGCACCTTTGTCTAGTCGTACTCGTTCAGGTTCTCACCATGCATCTTATGCATCACATTGTTATGCTTTGGATGTCTCTAGCTTACATGACCTCTATCTTTTGATGAAGCACTATAGCTATGAAGATTGCCTTGTACTCAGCCTCACAACTAGAAGTGGCCACAGTAGGTTGCTTCTTGCTCAACCATGATATACGTGAACTGTCAAGCATGAAACAAAAACCACTTGTGGACACTCACGTGTCAAAACAACCACCCTATCTACTCTGTGCCTTATGACTAATTTGGGTAGTGGACAAGACACTGGAAACTCTATGCTTCATTAAAAGATAGAGGTTCCTCAACTCACGTGCCTTATGACTAATTTGGGTAGTGGATAGGACATTGGCAACACTATCTACACTGACAGTCAGCACTTGTTGAGAATGCACTTGTTGATTCTCCTATGCTTCTCCTTCGCATTTTCTCGCTTAGGAGAACACCCACAACATCATCAAACTAAAGAGTATTTGTGCCAAAGATAGAATTACTTACAGCCATCACAAGGTTGTCCCAACTATCTGGTAGAGATGATAGTATAAGGAGAGCACACACTTCGTCATCAAAATTGATTTTCACCGATCGAAGTTGACTTATGTTGGTGTTAAAGTCATTTAGGTGTCCTACAACTGAACCATTCTCTGCCATCTTTAAATTGAACAAGCGCTTCATGAGAAATACCTTATTGCATGCCGATGGTTTCTCGTAGAGACCGTCAAGTGACTTCATCAAGTCCTCCATGGTCTTCATCTCTAAAACGTACCGTTGATGCCAAGCTTAGCCGGATTGTTCCTAATTCCTTTCGGTCAAGGAAAATCCATGCTTCATCTGCCATTGTTCGGGCTTCTTTATAATTGCATGTAGTCTTCTGTATCAGAAGGTCTACCAGGCTGCCCCCTCCAACGACGAGCTCATGATGAGGTTTGCGAGGGGGTTTGCATATGAATACTGCGATGCTGCCAAAGCAAACCCCAACAGCCATAAGATTGCATGGGCTTTGGTTGGGGATCAAGTATTAGAGAATGTCAAGAGTCATAAGGGGGAGCTCAATCGTAAAATACAGAAGTTCATGTCCGATTACAGCGTGAAGCAAGCCCCCACATTTGAAAGACTAATAGAGAATGTTATGGGGACGGTCCTGCGACATCCAACCACCCTCTACAACACATGTGGACAGCCTCTTAGACCCTCTACATAGCATGGGTGGATAATCTTGCCGATGACCTTAAGCAGCAGGCAGTGAAGGCAAAAGAGAAGGTGAAGTCTACAAAGACACTCCTGCCTGCAAAGTGGGACTTATGGTTGCGCAACGAAGGTACCTCCTCAGCTTGTGCACCCATCACTGCAGAGGTGGAGAGCCTGAGAGAGGAGGTGGAGAAATTGAAAGCCTCTCCAATAGAAAACGCAGCTGCAATTGCCAAAAAGGAGGCTGAAATCGGAGCCCTTACAAGGGTACTCTCCAAGTCCTTTGTATTCAATGATGCTGCAAAGATGAAGGGGGGGATGTCAGCCATGCAAGTACTCCAATCTTCTCTTTCTTTAAAGTGTATAAAGTGCTAAAAGTGGTTGAGAGTGCTCACCTTTTAAGCACTTGTGAGCACTTTCAGCCACCTACATGCTCTTTTAAGCACATGCAAACACCTGGAAATGCCTGCAAGTGCTTGCAGGTGCATAAAAGTGCTTTGCATGTGCTAACAAATGCTTGACTATTTAGCACTTGCAAACACTTTTAACCACCTGCTAGCACTTTTAAACACCTACAAATGCCTGCAAGTGCTAAAAAGTGCCTAAATTTTATGCACTTGCAAACACTTTGAACCACCTGCTCTGCAGGCACATTAAAGCACTTTGAAGCACTTTCAACCACTTGCAAACTCTTGCAAGTGCTTGAAGGTGCTTCAAAGTGGTTAAAATTGCTTCAAGATGCTTTCAAAGTGATTAAAATCGCTTTTTGCAATCACTTCATAGCACTTTTAACCACTTTAAGGCACTTTGAAGCAATTTTAAGACCCTACAAGCACTTGCAGGAGTTTGCAGGTGGTTAAAATTTCTTCAAAGTGCTAAAAAGAGCTTCCAAGTGCAAGCAATGCCTTTCAAAGTGTTGCAAGTGGACAGATTGAGCACCTGCAAGCACTTACAAGCCTTTTAAACACCTACAAATGCCTGCAAGTGCTAAAAAGTGCCTAACTTTTATGCACTTGCAAGCACTTTGAACCACTTGGGCACATTAAAGCACTTTGAAAGTGCAAATTGCTTCAAAATGCTTTCAAAGTGCTTAAAAGTTTATTTTGCAATCACTTCAGAGCACTTTGAAGCACTTTTAACCACTTTTAAGACCATGCAAGCATTTGCAAGAGTTTGCAAGTGGTTGAAAGTGCTTCAAAGTGCTAGAAAGAGCTTCCAAGTGCTAACAAGTGCCTTTCAAAGTGTTGCAAGTGGACAAATAGAGAAGTTGCAGGCACTTGCAAGTGTCTACAAGTACTTGAATGTTCCAGCAAGTGCTCCAAGGTGCTTGCAAGTGCCTGCTCTGCTAGGGCCTCCATGTCCCCCATCATGGTTGGTTGTGCACTAATCTTCCTTTGTTTTTAATTTTGTACAAAAAATATTTTAGAAAAAGGACAGGGAGCTTGGTGAGTTCAAAAGAGCAAGTTCATGAAACGAGAGGGCAAGGCCCTTCTAGTGCCCACTTCACCTTCCAGTCTAAATTTAGTGTGGATACTGTTTTATTGTCTGGAAATTGTGTGGCATGTGGTCAAGGACTGTCGGGAAAATATGCGATCGGTGTCTTTCAGCTGTTGTGTGCCCACAGATACCATCCGTTATGCTTTTCAGTAGTCAATGTGATTGATCCCAAGTGTGTTTTACCAGACTGTAAATGCGAGATACCCCATCTAGCAAGATGTTGGGCACTTGGGAATTCTTATGAGGAGCTTGAAGGTAGGTTGGTCATTTTATACAACAAAACTTATGCTAATCTGTTGTGGAGACTAATTGTGTACGCTGGTTCAGTTGAGCCAGTGGCTGAGAAAGAACATCGTCCATGCACGATGTGAACGAGGTCTTTGACCTTGACGCAATGCTGCTGAAGTACAAGAACTTTGAAGGTGGGAAAACTGTTGAGGGTGGTGGCTGAGACATTGTGAAGGAGACAACTCCGTCCGCAAGCAACCAAGGTAATGTCAATTTTGTATATCTGTCTCCTCCCATGTCTGAATCATGGTCACCGTGTTCATTGTGGTCACAATATGTTGCCGAGGTACTGATGCCTGTAAGGAGGACAATGTAGTTGAGGTAGAGGATCCTAAAATGGAATCAACCCTTCAATTTGTAGTGGTGGAGATGTGAAAGAAGAGAAAGAAGCAGATGGAGGACGAGCTATCCCAGGACCCCAAAAAGAGTACTTGCATACTCCCCCAAAAACCAGAGCATGCAAGAAGCTTTAACTTCTTGAAGCTTTGTATCTTTTTTTTTTCATGCTATCTTTTTTAGATTGCAGCTTTGTATCTTTTTTCCCGGCAATATAAATTCAAGTATTCTCTAAGGAGCTTGACCAAGAACCTCTCGAAGCTTGAGCAAGCCAAGGTAAAAGGACATTCCAAGCAAAGTCGAGATAAAACAAGCAACCAAGATCGGAGCAAGCCAAGGCAAGAAAGACAGATCGAGGTCGAGGCTTGAGCAAGCCGGCAAGGGAAGATTTGAAGCAGGATACGGCTATTTCTCTCTCGTGCATAAGCAAGTGACTCAACGTAAAGAAGCAAGAGGTCAAGAGCACAAGAACGCAAATTAATGGAGTGAATTGAAGCTTGATGATCGAAACAGTGAACTGAATTGAAGTTTGCAGAATCCGCGAGGTATTTGAAGCAGATAAAGAGACATAAGAAAATTTCCATCACCAACATCAGTCCGAAGTTGATTAAGCATTTTTGTTAAGTCCGGTGTCGTTAACGGCCCGGTTAATCTTGTAAACGGGAGCTTAAGCTCCTAGTTAGCAGATGATCCAAGTGACGGTGCTGTTAACAGCCCGCCTTGGCTAAAGAGTAAGTTGTACTCAAACATATTAATCAATTAATTGATGATTGCGGTGATTGCCAGAGTCTGTTGCATCAGTGTCTCTTATTCTCTCTCTTTCACACCTCCCACAGCCAGAGGCCCGATGCCTGCCCGGATCACGTAGCGAACACTTATCCCTCGACACCGGGAAGTGGCATTTTTGATGCAAGAATTTTTTGTTGTGCCCATACTTTTCCATGTGCCAGATCCCAGTCCAATTGTGCAAGTTCATCCTTCGTAGCATCAAATGGACATTCGCATTTCCTAATAGTCTTGGCTCTGTCAAGAGTCTTAGCCCACTGTATTATAAATGAGGCAGCATCCTTCTTGAGGAAATTTTCTCACTGCCTCTCATTTTGCTTTTCTATCCCAGGCAGAATGACAAAGTTACTCGGATCATTGAAGCACATCTTAAAGGGAATCATCCAGCAGTGTGCGTCGATGTGAGAACATGAGGCAAAATCAAAGCAAACCTGTAACCACTACAAGCATAATATAAATGAATGGTAAGAGACAAAGTATGGTGAGAAATCTACAAAAATATGACAAAATATCCCCTGTAATTGAGCAAAATCTCAAGTATAATCTCAACCATAAACCATGCCAAACTAGCAACAAAGTGGGAGGTAACTCGACCACTACACAATGCTCAAAAGCATGATCAATTGCATCAAATATGATGCTAACATATGCCTAAAATCCACTCCACAATTTGCAAACTCTCCAAGCATAAACTCGAACAAACTGCTCAACTGAGTGTAAACCGCATAACCATATACGCAAGTAGAGAGCAAACTAGCTCAAAACGCATCGCACAAGAGAAATTGCCTGCAAAATATTTGCAAAAACCTATGAAACCTATGACTGTCTATCTGTAGCCACACAAGCATACACAATCACAATCCTCACACTTTCAAGAGTCGGTACAAGAACACCAAACCGTGTCCAAACTGACAAAACCTGTCAAAATCTGTCAAAAGTGAGAGTAAGCACTCAATCACTGTCAAAGTGGGAATATATCGACCACTGTAGAAGATGGCATAACTTTGTGAACTTTTATGGCGAGAAGACGGGGAAAAACGAACAAAATTTCCTTTGCAAATTGAGTCAAAACTCAACCGCAAGCCAAAAAACTGCATATAACTGCTAGACTAGGAGTCAACTCAACCACTAAACCATCAGAGAGAAAACTGTGAATACGTACAAACCATGGCGGGAATGTGGGAAAAATCCGGCAGAGTTTCCCCTGGAAATTGAGCAAAAACTCAAAAAATCTCATCAAATCGCAAGAAAAACTAGACACACAATGTCTCAGTAAACAGATCCACAAATGGTCTACATACGCTGCCAAAAGCCTGACAAACTGGCTCACTCCTGACCGAGTGGCTCTATGGACATATACCTGTCCAAAAACACCTGTAAACCTGTAAATATGCTACCTGCGAGCTATCTTAGCTCAAGTTGTATCCACGTATGCATACAAAGCATGGAATTGCACCAAACTGTGCAAAAAACTGCTCTCTAGTGCTCCACACAAGCTGCATTGCAACCTATGAGCAAAACCACTGAGAAATTGGCAATTACTACCTCATCGATCGGTAAAAACGTCGATCGGAAATGCTGTCCAAGAGCTGTATGCGCTCAAGGAAAAAACTGCTCTGGAATGGTCCGCCAGAGTCGTATGTGTCGGTATGTGCCATTGAAGCCGAAACTGGAGATGACCGTCGAAGTCATAAAGCAGGGGATGGCCGTCGGAGCCGTTTTCCGCCGCCGTCATAAGTGCCAATGCTCTGGCTGCCTGTGCTCAAAGTCGAGAAAATGTTCGATGTCAGTTTTCATCGCGCCGGGCAAAAGTGCGCTAGTCAAATAGCTGCAAATCAGTGTTGAAATCGATGCGCCAAGCCGAGCCGTCAATGCTCGAGGCCATAAACTTGCTAGAAGACCGAACTCGAGTCGATGCCGGATAACACTGGGCTTACTCACTTGTACGTAGCCAATGTGTTCTCACACAATTCGCTTTCTCTCAATCTCCTTTCACTCTCCAAGCAGTTGTACACCAAATTGTCTTGAAAAACATAGTCTCTGTGTTTTGAATTTTCGACCGACCTGCACTCCGAATCAAAAAATGATTTCTTCTACAAAGTTGTAGATCTTAAAGAGATCTACGTTTTGATTAAAAAAAAGTTTTGAAATTGGAGCTTCCTAGCGTAAGTTATGGCCAAAATACTGAACAGTTGTGTCAAGCTGCCAAACCTGAGCGACCTGCTTCTCAGTGTCCCTAGCTCATAGAAAACTTGATCTCTCTCTCCCCTTTTGCCTGGTGGAGTGTAAGCTCCTTGATCTCTGAGATCTACTTTCCGAATTCGTGTCGAACCGCCTCCGATTCGATGCCGCCAAGCACCAAACTCCGTCGCCATCGAGAGATCTCCGCCATCGCCTTGTCGTAGCTCTGATACCAATTGTTGATGAGTGCACGTGTGCATAGATACGTGTGTGTGTGTGTGTGTGTACGTGGTGCGGTGCAGTGTGTGCGGGGAAGAGGGAAGAGCACAAGCCAGTGTGGGTGGAGCAGCCTCACAAGACTAAAGATGAGGAGCTCCTTATTCTCATATGTAATGAAGAATAAGGGTCTGTACACACGTGGTCGGGTGATCGGACACTAGACATCCAGGCGGGAAAAAGACGGAGCGGCTTTACCCCAACAGCCATATGGTAGGAAACCTTGTCCAACAAAGGTATATGCCATCCAAAGAATGAAAGAAACATGCACTAGCATCAGAAGGTTTCTGGGAGCATGTGCCATTTATGTTATTTGGATTCCACATTATGCACATGTAGTTAATCCTCTTTATCAATTGCTTAGAAAGAATCAAAAGTTTAAATGGACAAAAGCACATGTAAAAGCCATGAAAAAGCTAAAGGAATTGCTCTAGTTAGCACCAACTTTGAGAAAGGTAGACTATGAGTGTCAAAGGCCAGTGATTGTGACAGTAGACACTAGTCCTACAGGAATTGGATGGGCAATAGTTTGCTCATGTCCACTCCAATGAAAAGGATCTTTCTGTGTTGCCTTTTGCAAAGAGTGTACATACTCAGCAAGTGTACAAAAAGACCATGACAAGTACCTTAGATTTTGTACAAAACTCATCAACTCCTATGTACTTTTAGGACTTTCCATCATAAGCAAACATTCCACTTTTGAAGGATTTCAAGTTATCACATTCTCGGGGAAAACCTTGCCCTTTTGCATATGTACAAGCAAGGAATTGGAGCGCGTAGTCTACCCTCGACTAGCTGCACAAAAGGGAGTTGCACACAACGTAGCTACCATGCCTCAAACCAAGATGAAGAGAGGTCAATATGCGGAATCACACACCTTCATCAGCCCATTGAGGAGAGAAACACTCTCAACTCACCACATCAGGCTCTCACACGGCGAGAGGGGTACCCCTACATCTAAACCCCCACCCTTCACTACAAGTTGTAGCAACATGAGCTTCCCTCTTCATAGCGGAAGACACCTCTTCACTCACGACCCCAATGTTTAGTTTTTATTCATGTTTTTAATGCACTTACACACTCTTTGAAGCTTCGACACTTCTATGTAACAAAACCAACAAACTATGTACCCTGCACAACTGGCCCGCATACACTGCCTTTGTACACTTTGTACAAGCATGCTTTATTTGCATCCAAGGGTCCCAAAAGCATTAAAAAAAATTTATCAAAGACTTTGTGGCGGTCTATATCATTTCTCAAAAACATGTCACAACGTGAAACCTGGTGCACTATTCCAAGGGCCCACCTCCCACATGTCCATTAATCACACATGCATAGCCATTTGGATCTTTTGAATCCAACCAACGAGTTTGATGATCCTATTCTGTTCTTTCTCTTCTGCACCATATTAAAGTATCCCACCAAGAACCATTCCCCTTTAACGTGGATGTCTTTTAAGTGTTCCGACAGTTTTGTTATGTCCTTCGACAATCAGGGTCTATATATGGTGATGATAGTAATATGATGATCAACCCACTTGATCTTTACTCCTAGAGCTCTCCCAGAGGGATGATTTAAAACCACCTTTGGCTCTAGATCCCTATCCACAACAAAGAGGATGCCATTGTACCCATCAGCCACTTCTCTGTAGTAGACAAGCTTCTTCCCCACTGCTCGCTTTCTCTTCCTTGCAGCATTGAGGTGATGCTCGTGGATAGCCCAACAATTTATTTCCTTGTCTTTTTTTACTTCCTCCCAAAAAAGGGAGTTCTTCTTCTGGGTTTTAATCCCCTTCACTGGCATTCCATAAGTGGATAACAAACTCTTCCATTACTGAGAGAGGGGTACGAACTCCTCCACCTCAAGGAACTCTTCTTTCGTGCCCTCTTTCTTGCTTTCCTCCTTCATTGGTCCTTTCCCCTTTCCCTTAGTTAGCCTGAGGTATTCCGGGTGAGTATCCTAAAGAACCTCAAAGATATTATTATGAAGGGGGTTTTGAGAATATCTGGTGGGGCTTCTTTCATTTGCCCAACAACTTGTGCCTAGGGTTTGAATTGCTTGCATGAGATGTTGGATATTTGTTGCCATCTTTCATCTTTCTTACCAAATGTGGGTGATAACACAATCTTCTGAAACACTGGGGAGGTCTTTTTTTTTTGGGCGGTGAACATAAAGCGGTATCTTGGGGTGGCCTTTCATTGCTATGCTGGGATTTGGCAGGCTTCTTCAAATTCTCTACGTTATCTTGTTTGTATTAGGCAACCCATCCACTCGTGCCTTTTCATTAATAATTGGTGGAGTCATCGTTGTATCAATATCCATTCGGAGCATTGCAAGCATGATTTTTTCACCAACTACAGGGCCAGGGGCCGTGACTAAGGTAGCTGGACACGACCTAGCAAAGTACCCAAATTTGTTACACTTGAAGCAAGCACCAAAAGAATATGCCAAATTTTAGAGGTATGACCTTCAGAACAACCCCCACATTTACAACCAGACTCTTAGGTTGGGGCTTTCTAAGATCCCACCAAATACACACTTTACCGGCGGTGATACCTACTAAATTGCTTGATGGTACAAACAAAGGGGTACGAGGGTTGCTACTAGGTCTTTCTGTTGGAATTAGGGTTGCAGAGAAATGCACACAGCTTGTAGAAGATGAAGGAAGCTCAAGGCACACTATAGAGAGTGTATTACTTAGTGTGCAATGGAAAGATAGATAGCCCTAGAGTGATGGGCGTATATACAATACTCGGGGGAAAAACCTCCTAAAGAGGGAAAAAATGCCCTAGCGGTCCTAGTGTGTTCACACACATCACTACCACATGTATATGGTAACAAATCTCCCTTGGAGTGATGCAGTGAACGAGAGCTGGCACATGAGTAAAGGGAAGCGCCATGCCCTGAGAACATGATCAGTCCACAAAGGGGAATAGGCCCAAAGCTTTGCGGAAAGCTTCAAGCTTCTCATGAGACAATACCTTTGTGAAACGATCTGCAAGGTTGTCCTGTGTTGGCACTTAAGCCAAGCTGGTCTCTCCTGCTGAGAGCCTCTCCCTGACATAGTGGTAATGCACCTCAATGTGCTTTGTGCGAGCATGAAAAATTGGGTTCCTTGCAACTGCCAATGCACTTTGATTGTAAGTGTAGATAGTGTTGGCAATGTCCTGTCCAACACCCAAATCAGCCATAAGGCGTCTGAGCCATACAACTCAACCGTAGCTGTGAAGACTGCCCTCTACTTAGCCTCACAACTCGAAGTGGCCACAGTAGGTTGCTTCTTGCTCAACCATGATATACATGAACTGCCAAGCATGAAACAAAAACCACTTGTGGACACTTGCATGTCAAAACAACCAGCCCAATCTGAGTCCAAAAAAGAATGTAAGTCTAAGGCAATGATCCCCCCTTGGGATAAAACAAGCCAAGATGTAAAGTGCCACTAAGGTAGCAAAAAATACTCTTGACAGCGTGCCAATTCTTAGACCCTGGGCTATGCATAAATCTGCTGACCTGTGAGACTGCAAACTAAATATCGGGCCTCGTGTTGCATACATAAATAAGGCAACCAACAACAGTTTGATAAAGAGTGACGCCAGCAAAACCACCAGGATCATGTAGACTCAACTTCAAAGCTGTTTCCATGGGAGTGGCAATAGGTTTGCAATCCTCAAGTCCAAACTTACATAGCAATGTCTCTATGTAACTTTTCTGACACAAGGCAATACCACCATCACACTGCTTAAACTATATACCCCGGTAATGATGCAACAGCCCCAAATCTTTCATCTTGAAAGTAGCATTCAAATCAGCGTTAAATTGAGAAATATGTCTCTCATTTGGTACAGTGATCATCAAATCATTGACATAAAGAACCACAATGAGAAGTACATCACCCTCACGCCTTACATACAATGTGCTTTCTGTTGCACTGTTATGAAAGCCTCGTTTGACCAAATGAGTGTCAGCTTTCTCATACCAGGCACGAGGAGATTGCTTCAACCCATACAAAGCCTTCTTACATCTGCGCACTTTGTCCTCTTGTCCTTACAAAACCGCGAGGCCGCGTTACATAAACTTCCTCAAATATGTCACCATTCAAGAAAGCAGTAACAATGTCTGATTGATGTACATCCCAACCAAAATGAGCTGCCAATGCACATAGAAAATGCACAGTAGTCATACGACAAGTGGGAGCAAAAGTCTCTTCATAATCTATGCCTTTTTGCTGTGCATAACCCTTTGCAACAAGTCAATCCTTATGGCGATCGATCTCACCATCTGGCTTGCGTTTCAACTTGTAAACCCACTTCGTACCAATGGCCTTTTTGCCAAGAGGCAAACCACATAAAGTCCATGTGTCATTTTCTATAAGTGCTTCATATTCTGATTGCATGGCAGCCATCCAATTTTTTGAATTCTGTGCTTCATCAAAAGACAGAGGCTCCTTAACATCATGTAAGCTAGACACAGCCAAAGCATAACAATCTGATGCATAAGATGCATGGCGAGAGCCTCAACAAGTACGGCTAGAAAAAGGTGCATCCAATTTACTGTCACGCAAAGTGTGCACCAGCCATTTTGGCATACCTCTAGCCTGCTCATTTTCAGCCCTTTCCTCATCAAGTACATCATGTACATTTGCATCAGTAATAGGCTGATCTGTAACATTTTCAGAAACCCCGTACAGCCTCATTGGAACTTACATTCGTATTTCCACCACTGAAAAGAGGCAACAAAGTGTCATAAATGTCCTGTGAGCTTACATTACTGTCTCTCGTACATGACACAAGGGCTGAACAGAATCTTCCACAAACACTACATCCTTTGAAACCATAATACGTTTTGTTTGCGGATGATACAACCTATAACCTTTTCTTTCAGCACTATAACCAACAAAAATACATTTGACAGCCTTCTCATCCAATTTTTTGCGTTGTGTTTGTGGCACCAAAGCATATGCCAAACAGACAAAAACACGCATGCACTCAATAGAAGGCTTTCTATCATGCCATGCTTCATATGGAGTAGTAGACTGCAAAGCTTTCCTAGGACACCTGTTTAGTACATAAGTGGCACACATGATGGCCTCAAGCCAAAAAGAATGTGGCAAAGCTTGACTTTTGACCAAACATCGTGCCATTTGTGTAAGTGACCTATTTTTCCTCTCGGCAAGACCATTTTGCTGAGGTGTATAAGGCACTGTACATTGGTGTTTTATCCCACGACTAGCCAGAAATGGATTGAATTCATGAGACATATACTCCCCCCCTCGATCGGAACGGAGGGTGTCCATAGTACATTACGAGACATTTTCAGCCATAGCCAGAAATTGTTTGAAGCACATAAAAACTTCGGACTTCACTGTAAGTGGAAATACCCATGCATGCCTGGAGTAATCATCAATGAAAGTCACGAAGTAAAGGTAATTGCCCAAGGACTGAGTTTGCATGGGCCCACAAACATCACTATGCACAAGTTGCAACCTGCATGTGGCCCGAACTGAACCATCCTTTGGAAACTTAGAACGTTGCATCTTACCCAAAATACAGCCTTCACAAACATGTTTAACAGGTGCTTCAAGAGGCGGCAAAGAAGCAACCATATCAAATCTGTGCAAACGCAGCAAACTGGCAAAATTAAGATGACCAAAACGTGCATGCCAAAGTTTTGCATCTGAAATAGCCCTTGAATCTGCAACAATAGCATTTGCAAAATTTTGTCCACACTTGTCATACAAAGTGAGCTTATATAGCCCACGGCACAAAAGGCCAGATGCAACAATTTCATCACCAAAATTGAGATCATGAACTGTACATCTATCATCCACAAATTTGACTACAAGTCCAAGTCTAGCAAGTGCGGATATAGACAAGAGATTCTTCTTGATCCCAGGTACATAAAGTGCATCAACAAGTGTGAGGGAACTGCCATTTGCAGCAGTAAGCACAATCTTTCCAACTCCCTGAACCGGATAAGAGGCATTGTTGGCACAAGTGACTGAATTCCCATGAGGGACAGACTCGAGAGAGGTGAACAATTCACGATGTGACGTAATGTGCTTTGTAGCACCACTGTAGAAATACCACACATGTGAATCTGCAGCAACTGACAAGCATGCATCATGGACAGCAGGATTGTAAGTGCACTCTGCACTAAAAGCCCATTCTGTATCAACATCAGCATCACAGGCTCCTTTCACAGAAGACTCAACAATGGCTGCATTTGTAGGGGAACCTGTATTTGTAGTGGAACCACCCTCTTTCTTCTTAGCCTCTTTGGCCTTCAACTTAGGACACTGCTTGATCAAGTGATCATTAGCTTTACAATAATGGCAACGCATCTTCTTTTTGCCCTTATCACCAGAATTGTTAGCAAAGTGCTGCCAGCAGAAACATTAGGAACAGAAGATTTGCCACTCGCAGTAGAACCATAAGAAGTGACTGCATTGCTGTTACCACCCTTTCTTTGAGAAGCAATAAAAGCCTGTTCAAATGCACGCTGTCTAGTCCTATTTTTTCTGGAAAGTGACTCTTGCAACAACAATGTGCATAATGCATCAAACTTGACAACTTCAGGATTTCCTTGGGTCATAAGTCTCCAAGTACTAGCAAAAGTCTGGTAAGAGTCTAGCAAGGCATCAAGAACAGTCTGCACAAGGAAACTGTTTGAAATGACTTCACTTGCAGAAATAAGTTGCTCATTGATATCCTTGACACCAACAAGGAAAGTTTCCATGTCATCTTCCTCATGCATAATCTTCAATTCTTGCTCTTTATGCAACAATGCGAGTTTAGCCTCATTGCGACTTGCGCAAAGACCATCTAGAAAATCCCAAGCCTGTTTTGCAGATTTCACTGAATGAATGTGAGGAGTAATAGTGATCTTCAGAAACAATGCAATCAATGGATGAGTCTGCGCGTCTTTTACATCCCAACGAGCTTGTTCTACCGTAGACAAAACAACTCTAATAGCAGCAAGACCTCCCACATCCTCAACATCGCCTACATCCTCAGAACCAGGACGTACATCAATGCCCTGCACAATATTCCAGACACCCTTTGACCCAAGAACGTGTTGCATCATATAAGCCCACATAGGGTAATTGTCCCCATCCAACCTGTCCTCAGCAGCAAACATCTTGAAGACATCTGTGTTGTTGTCAACCATGGTAAATGCTGCACCTGATGTAAAAACTGCTCCAAAATAGGAGAAACGGAACGGGAACAACATGTGCTATATAGCACAAACCGTAGAAGACTGTAAGGCACCTGTTATGCAGAAAACGGCACTGACAGAAACTCCACACAAAATGGCGAAATAGCCTATGCAACACTGCCTGTAGTGGAAACAGATGCCAAAGTGAGCCCAAGTCAGAAATCTGAGCAGACTCAGCTCTACGAGCTTGCCCAAAATATTTTCCGACCTACGAACGCTCACCAAAGCTCATTGAAATTGGAGAAAGTGAGCAGGCGTGTAGTGGAGCAGCTGGCAACTAAGCCCGGGAGGATGCAGCCTGCTCTGATATCAATTGTTGGAATTAGGGTTGCAAAGAAACGCACACAGCTTGGAGAAGACGAAGGAAGCTCAAGGCACACAATAGAGAGTGTATTACTTAGTGTGCAATGGAAAGATAGATAGCCCTAGAGTGATGGGCGTATATACAATGCTCGGGGGGAAAAACCTCCTAAAGAGGGAAAAAATGCCCCGACGGTCCTAGTGTGTTCACACACATCACTACCACATGTATATGGTAACACTTTCAAGTTGCGTCGTAGCCATGATGGAAGGTTGAAAATTTCCACCCACATCGAGCTCATATCTTGGAAAGCATCAAGGGATTCAAATAAGGGATCCCAAGGGAGCATGCACACCGACGACCAGAGAAATAGCGGACTTTTGTCAAAAACCTTAGCCACTGCCGCTTCGTCGCTAATTGCACAGAGGAGATGCCTTTTTCAAGGTATTGCATGTTGGATGCAGATCCACCCTCATTCAAAATGTTGGAGCTATGAAGCCAATTGATGTCAGGACAAGGGTCCTGTAACCTAAGAACTAGGATGGTCATGGACTACGGCCAAGGGTCGGGCTAGACAATGTGGACAGGGGATCCATCTAGGGCAAGGGGCTAGGAGCCCGCCTATATAAAGGGAGGTTAGGAGGAGGATCTTCAGTCTAGTTTCCCCTAGTTCTTACACTGGTATCAGATCTTAGGTCTCTCTTCCACTCTCTCTCTAGGCGTGGTCACTTTTTGCTCCTAAAAATAGGAACTTTAGGTGATAACCGTGGCCTTCGTGGGGCCTTTTCCATTTTTAGCAAGGGACTGTCTAAATCGGGCATACTTTCCTGTTTTGGAAGCTGAGCTATGGCGCATGAAACAGCACCCTCTTGGGCTTGACGGAGGCACCCTGGGAAGAAAGGGGGGAGTCCAACACCTCGCGGGGCCGTTAGCCGCTTGAGCTAGCCACACACATCTTCTTCTTGCTCGCGCTGTTGACAGCACGCTGCCTACTCTCGCCTAAGCTCTCCGATAAATTCCCTTACTCTTCTCGGCTTGCTTAAGCTCTATTGCTTCCCACTGGCTTCGAGAACTCGCGAGAGAGAGAGAGAGAGAGAGAGAGAGAGAGAGAGAGAGAGAGAGAGAGAGAGAGACTTTGCTTCACTGACTTGTGTTGCTAGCCGAGGACTAGCCAAGCTCTCTCCTCTTCCGAGCTCTTCACCCCGTAACCCTCATCTCCTTCGCTTCCTTCTTGCCCTCGTTCAACTTCTCTTCTTTTTGTTGCTTACCCCCCTGTGCAATGCCCTAAGTTTTTTATTAATAGCCTTTTTGCCTCCCTTAGCAACGACGGCACCGTCGTTGCTAGGGAGCGCAAAATCATCCTCCAAATGACGTGGCAGCCCGACCGTCTGGGTACACGGAACGCGGCAAAAACGGACCCAAATCTGGTCGTTCTGCTGAGCTGAACATAGTTCGTTTCATGGCGGTCGCCATCGGAGGCTCATGGAACCCGGCGCGACTCATCTTTTCCCTGCGCAGTCTCGCACGCTGCCTTGCCCACCATCGCCATGTGTTTTTTATTTTATTTTCCCTTAATTCCTCAAGTGGGCGACCTCTAGTGGCGGGCACCCTTTGTGAATATGGGCAGCCTTGCCTTTGCTTCTGGGTGGGCGGCAGCCCTTTGGTTGCTCTTAGGCGGCCATAGCTCTTAAGTAGCCACACTTCGTATACATATCGGCAAATCATTATCAAGCACTAAATCGTTCTTCAGCACTCCTTCATTGGACGACCATATTAGGCGGCACTGGCATACATGCCGACTAAAGCAATGCCAAGCATACCATTTTTCTCCAGCAAGCCATATCCATGTTGTCTTTTCCCTGCAATCATTGCATTCCAAGAGACGACATTCCGATCACGAAGCTCTTCAAGCACTTTTTGTGCTTTATGAGAAGTACACCAAATTTGGCGTACATGTAAAACTGTCGTAGTGCCATTGGTGGCAGTATACCCTGCTTAGCAATGCATTGCAGGAGATAACATTTTGGACAGATTCTCCTTGAGCACTTACTCTTTTGCATTCCAAAACCCTGGCTGTAGCTCATTGACCGAGCGGACCGGAGTGGTACGGAACCAGCTCCCGGTGAATCTTTATCGGCCAATATCTTGGCGACCGGGACTCCAATCACACTGATCTATAAGGACCGACGCGCTCCACAAAGTGAGCACTTCAGGCCCGTGCATTCATTTCATTTATGTCACCTCAGTTGTAGTTGCCGAATCCGTTGCGGATCTGCAATCGACTTAAACATCAATATGCCATAACTTCTTCACCGTAGCTCTAATCGACGAGCCGTAAAGACAGGCCGATAGAGCACTTCAAGCACTGCAATTTTAGATCATAATATACCATATGTGATCACTTCAAGCATAGTCCTTTTTAGCATCATAAAGGCATGTTTCGGCCCTTTTTAAGCCGCATCTGGCATACATTAACCATTAAGCTTGGCCTGTTAACTAGCCCTGATCGTTGCTCACTAAATGTGTAGGCTTCAAAGAAGCTTAGCTTGCATTTCTCTGCTCTTTTTCTCTTCATGGCAGTGGAGCTGCACGACATCCACCCCCTCTGAACGTGCACAGCGTCCGGTCTGTGCCAACTGCACTTTAATCAACATCTACTTTAGGTACCTTAATCTCTTTCCATCATCAGACTCACATTATGAAAAATGAAATAAGGCTTATACCCTATCATCAATGTTCTAGCTTAAGCATTAGGTAGTTGCCCATCAAAATTCTTTGAACTGTATCTGCCGTATCTTCAAAGCATTCAATTATGAATATCCTGTTTCGTGAACCCTGCCAGACTCAAGTGCTCTAGTTAACAGCACCGTCACTTAGATCATTTGCTAACTAGGAGCTTAAGCTCCCGTTTACAAGATTAACCGGGTCGTTAACAACACCGGACTTAACAAAAATGCTTAATCAACTTCGGACTGATGTTGGTGATCGAAATTTTCTTATGTCACTTTATCTGCTTCAAATACCTCGCGGATTCTGCAAACTTCAATTCAGTTCACTGTTTCAATTATCAAGCTTCAATTCACTCCATTAATTGGCGTTCTCTTGCTCTTGACCTCTTGCTTCTTTACGTTGAGTCACTTGCTTATGCACGAGAAAGAAATAGCCGTATCCTGCTTCAAATCTTCCCTTGCGGGCTTGCTCAAGCCTCGACCTCGATCTGTCTTTCTTGCCTTGGCTTGCACCGATCTTGGTTGCTTGTTTTATCTCGACTTTGCTTGGAATGTCCTTTTACCTTGACTTGCTCAAGCTTCGAGAGGTTCTTGGTCAAGCTCCTTGCCCAAGGACTCTCGCCCAAGCTCTCCGATGAATTCCCTTACTCTTCTCAGCTTGCTTAAGCTCTATTGCTTCCCACTGGCTTCGAGAACTAGCGCGCGCGAGAGAGAGAGAGAGAGAGAGAGAGAGAGAGAGAGAGAGAGAGAGAGAGAGAGAGAGAGAGAGAGAGAGAGAGAGAGAGAGAGAGAGAGAGAGAGAGAGAGAGCTTTGCCTTGTCGAAGCTCGAAAGAGATCTTGCCTTTCTTTTCTTCGTTGAATCAAGGTCAACAGGGAGAGAGAGAGAGAGACTTTGCTTCACTGACTTGTGTTGCTAGCCGAGGACTAGCCGAGCTCTCTTCTCTTCCGAGCCCCGTAACCCTCATCTCCTTCGATTCCTTCTTGCCCTCGTTCAACTTCTCTTCTTTTTGTTGCTTACCCCCCTGTGCAATGCCCTAAGTTTTTTATTAATAGCCTTTTTGCCTCCCTTAGCAATGACGGCACCGCCGTTGCTAGGGAGCGCAAAATCATCCTCCAGATGACGTGGCAGCCCGACCGTCTGGGTACACAGAACGCGGCGAAAACGGCCCCAAATCTGGTCACCCTGCTGAGCTGAACATATTTCGTTTCATGGAGGTCACCATCGGAGGCTCATGGAACGTGGCGCGACTCATCTTTTCCCTTCGCAGTCTCACATGCTGCCCTGTCCACCATCGCCATGTGTTTTTTATTTTATTTTCCCTTAATTCCTCAAGTGGGCGACCTCTAGTGGCGGACACCCTTTGTGAATATGGGCGGCCTTGCCTTTGCTTTTGGGCGGGCTGTAGCCCTTTGGTTGCTCTTAGGTGGCCATAGCTCTTGGGTGGCCACACTTTGCATACATATCGGCAAAGCATTATCAAGCACTAAATCTTTCTTCGGCACTCCTTCATTGGACGACCACATTAGGCGGCACTGGCATACATGCCGACTAAAGCAATGCCAAGCATACCATTTTTCTCCAGCAAGCCATACCCATGCTGGCTTTTCCCCGCAATCATTGCATTCCAAGAGACGACATTCCGATCACGAAGCTCTTCAAGCACTTTTTGTGCTTTATGAGAAGTACACCAAATTTGGTGTATATGTAAAACTATCGTACTGCCGCTGGTGGCAGTATACCCTGCTTAGCAATGCATTGCAAGAGATAACATTTTGGACAGATTCTCCTTGAGCACTTACTCTTTTGCATTCCAAAACCCTGGCTGTAGCTCATTGACCGAGCGGACCGGAGTTGTACGGAACCGGCCCCCGGTGAATCTTTATCGACTTAAACTTCAATATGCCATAACTTCTTCACTGTAGCTCTAATCGACGAGCCGTAAAGACAGGCCGATAGAGCACTTCAAGCACTGCAATTTTAGTTCATAATATACCATATGTGCTCACTTCAAGCATAGTCCTTTTTAGCATCATTAAGGCATGTTTTGGCCCTTTTGAAGCCGCATCTGGCATACATTAACCATTAAGTTTGGCCTGTTAACTAGCCCTGATCGTTGCTCACTAAATGTGTAGGCTTCAAAGAAGCTTAGCTTGCATTTCTCTGCTCTTTTTCTCTTCATGGCAGCGCACGACATCCACCCCCTCTGAACCTGCACAGCCTCTGGTCTGTGCCAACTGCACTTTAATCTACATCTGCTTTAGGTACCTTAATATCTTTCCATCATCATACTCACATTATGAAAAAGTAAATAAGGCTTATACCCTATCATCAATGTTCTAGCTTAAGCATTAGGTAGTTGCCCATCAAAATTCTTTGAATTGTATCTACCGTATCTTCAAAGCATTCAATTATGAATATCCTGTTTAGTGAACCCTGCGAGACTCAAGTGCTCCAGTTAATGATGCACACGGCTTAACCATTAATCTCTCTTTAAGGAACCCTGTCAAGCTCAAGTATGTCTTACTCTGTCTACACACGGAATGGCCGTCAAGTCCTTTACTTCAAGTTCTCAATAGATGTGAAGATACTTCATCAATTATCCAAAAAAGTCAACTGGAAGCCAGCCATGTAATCTTATTGACTGCATAACCGAAAACTCTTTTGACTTAACGTAATCTAAGAAACAAAACCTTGTACCATGCAACCTGCTGCAACAGATAACTGGTACTCTTCAAATCTGGAACTTTGCACTTTAGTAGCCCCCGGGATCAAACGGGAAACTAATCATTTGCCCAACTGTGAGCATTCCTTTTAAAAAATTTGCAGTATCCTCTAGGATCATAGGGAAGATACAACAATTTCCAATCAGTAGAGCATAAACATATATTAACCCATAAATATTCATGAAAACCGCCTGGATCATATGGCATATAAAGTAATTGACAGCAATCATAGCTGGCATGATAACCTCCTGGGTCATAAGGTAGTGGAAGATCATATTTTAAGTATATTGCATCTCCACAAACTTTCTCATAGCATAGGAACAAAAAGTCCCAAATTCCCATCATAGCAGAACCCAGAGGCAAAATGAATTCAATCACTATGGTTTCCAAAATATCAATCTGCATATGTGAGTCATTGAATGCCATCACTTCATTTGATACCACAAACGCTGCATGGATGCCTTCTCTAGTAGGCACAAACTCCTCTAGAGCCTCATCCAGAAGAAACATAAGCTCTTCATCATATGTTGTAGGATGTTCTTCACTACTCTTGTCACAAGGAACTCGAAATTCCTCTAGGGCATCATATATCAAGAAGATCCATAAGCTCCATATCTTCCTCCTTGGAAGAACCACCTAGTGTGTGAGTATTATCACAGGAAACCTCATGGCTTGTTTCATACGTAGGCACGAATTGTTCTGGCAGCTTCACACTCCCATTCAAATATATTTCCACTTCAATAGCACAAGTCTCAGCATGCATTACAAAGATAGCATCAATTTCTTTTTCCATAGCATCATCATAGCAAACCCTGTCACATGTAGCAGTCATAGACTGATCATCATCATGCACCCCCTCTAAATATGCATCTCCATAATCATAATCTTTGTCTGGGTTTACATCAAATACATATGAATCAGCATCAAATACATCTGCATCATCACTAGTGTCCTGAAATGTAGCCATAGACATAAAACCCTCTTGCATAGCATTAGCCAAAACAATTGCTTTTGCATGTAATGCTGCATAAGCATTCTCTTCATGGTCTACACCCAAAGAGCACTCCAAATGGGCATCTACATCACATATTGACTCTGACAAACATGTTGCTTGATCACTGTTAGCGGCTATGCTTGCATGCATAGCATGCACTGGCTCTAAGAAACCTGTTTCCTCATTTATGTCACTTTGAGAGTATATGACTACATCCACAAAGTCACACTTTCTTTGAAATAAAGAAGTCAATCCCAATCGAGCATAAACTGTATCCACTATGAAATCATCATCTACATGCAACAATGATTTGTCTTCCAGAAGACATGCATCGATAACAGCTTCTAGCTTAGCATTTTCTTTGGCTTTAATTCTTGCAGAAATATGCTCCCAGAATTCATCATAGTTGAGGATCTGCATCTGATCCCCTTCACCTTTACTGAAGACAACCTTACTTCGTTCAGTAATCTCCTTTATTTCCCGATCTAGAATCCTTGAGCTTTCGTAAATAAATTCCTCTGCAAAATACTCCCACCGTGTGGGATATGCTTCTGCCAGTTCTTGAACCTGCTTTTTAAAATCCGAATTTACAACCTCCTCAAAAGCTGCAATCATTCGATCTTCTGGAACATTTCGGCTCTTCATCTCAGCTTCGTAACATGCAATAAAACCTTCTGGATCATATCCCTGAAAAATATAATACTGCTCCCAAACAACATCAAGTGCTAGCTCTACAACTTCATCAGTCTGCTTTTTTATCTACATGGCTTTTGCTTCCTGTAGATACCCCTGAACCAATTCCATCATTTTTGGCAAATCTGTAACTGCCAGATTTTTATCAAATCCATTGGCACTGAAATCTTCAATAAACTGCTTTAATTGTTCTGGCATCTCCATCTTTACCTCCCACCCCGGCTCGTTTCGCGTCGGGTTCACCAAAGATGTCGAGGGATAAGTGTTCGCTACGTGAGCCGGGCAGGCGCCGGGCCTCTGGCTGTGTAAGGTGTGAAAGAGAGAGAATAAGAGACACTGATGCAACTAACTCTGGCAATCACCGCAATCATCAATTAATCGATTAATACATTTGAGTACAACTTAATCTTTAGCCAAGGCGGACTGTTAACAGCACCGTCACTTGGATCATCTGCTAACTAGGAGCTTAAGCTCCCGTTTACAACATTAACTGGGTCGTTAACGACACCGGACTTAACAAAAATGCTTAATCAACTTCGGACTGATGTTGGTGATGGAAATTTTCTTATGTCGCTTTATCTGCTTCAAATACCTCGCGGATTCTGCAAACTTCAATTCAGTTCACTGTTTCGATTATCAAGCTTCAATTCACTCCATTAATTGGCGTTCTCCTGCTCTTCACCTCTTGCTTCTTTACATTGAGTCACTTGCTTATGCACGAGAGAGAAATAGCCGTATCCTGCTTCAAATCTTCCCTTGCCGGCTTGCTCAAGCCTCGCCTCGATCTGTCTTTCTTGCCTTGGCTTGCTCCGATCTTGGTTGCTTGTTTTATCTCGACTTTGCTTGGAACGTCCTTTTACCTTAGCTTGCTCAAGCTTCGAGAGGTTCTTGGTCAAACTCCTTGCCCAAGGACTCTCGCCGAAGCTCTCCGATAAATTCCCTTACTCTTCTCGGCTTGCTTAAGCTCTATTGCTTCCCACTGGCTTCGAGAACTCGCGAGAGAGAGAGAGAGAGAGAGAGAGAGAGAGAGAGAGAGAGAGAGAGAGAGAGAGAGAGAGAGAGAGAGAGAGAGAGAGAGAGAGAGAGAGAGAGAGAGAGAGAGCTTTGCCTTGTCGAAGCTTGAAAGAGATCTTGCCTTTCTTTTCTTCGTTGAATCAAGGTCAACAGGGAGAGAGAGAGAGAGACTTTGCTTCACTAACTTGTGTTGCTAGACGAGGACTAGTCGAGCTCTCTCCTCTTCCGAGCTCTTCACCCCGTAACCCTCATCTCCTTCGCTTCCTTCTTGCCCTCATTCAACTTCTCTTCGTTTTGTTGCTTACCCCCCTGTGCAATGCCCTAAGTTTTTTATTAATAGCCTTTTTGCCTCCCTTAGCAACGACGGCACCGTCGTTGCTAGGGAGCGCAAAATCATCCTCCAAATGACGTGGCAGCCCGATCGTCTGGGTACACGGAACGCGGCAAAAATGGCCCCAAATCTGGTCACCCTGCTAAGCTGAACATAGTTCGTTTCATGGCGGTTGCCATCGGAGGCTCATGGAACCCGGCGTGACTCATCTTTTCCCTTCGTAGTCTCGCACGCAGCCTTGCCCACCATCGCCATGCGTTTTTTATTTTATTTTCCCTTAATTCCTCAAGTGGGCGACCTCTAGTGGCGGGCACCCTTTGTGAATATGGGCAGCCTTGCCTTTGCTTTTGGGCGGGCGGCAGCCCTTTGGTTGCTCTTAGGTGGCCATAGCTCTTGGGTGGCCACACTTCGTATACATATCGGCAAAGCATTATCAAGCACTAAATCTTTCTTCAGCACTCCTTCATTGGACGACCACATTAGGCGGCACTGGCATACATGCCGACTAAAGCAATGCCAAGCATACCATTTTTCTCCAGCAAGCCATAGCCATGTTGGGTTTTCCCCGCAATCATTGCATTCCAAGAGACGACATTCCGATCACGAAGCTCTTCAAGCACTTTTTGTGCTTTATGAGAAGTACACCAAATTTGGCGTACATGTAAAACTGTCGTAATGCCGCTGGTGGCAGTATACCCTGCTTAGCAATGCACTGCAGGAGATAACATTTTGGACAGATTCTCCTTGAGCACGTACGCTTTTGCATTCCAAAACCCTGGCTGTAGCTCATTGACCGAGCGGACTGGAGTGATACGGAACCGGCCCACGGTGAATCTTTATCGGCCAATATCTTGGCGGTCGGGACTCCGATCACTGATCTGAAAAGACCGACGCGCTCCACAAAGTGAGCACTTCAGGCCCGTGCATTCATTTCATTTATGTCACCTCAGCTGTAGTTGCCCAATCCGGTGTGGATCTGCAATCGACTTAAACATCAATATGCCATAACTTCTTCACCGTAGCTCTAATCGACGAGCCGTAAAGACAGGCCGATAGAGCACTTCAAGCACTGCAATTTTAGATCATAATATACCATATGTGCTCACTTCAAGCATAGTCCTTTTTAGCATCATAAAGGCATGTTTTGGCCCTTTTTAAGCCGCATCTGGCATACATTAACCATTAAGCTTGGCCTATTAACTAGCCCTGATGGTTGCTCACTACATGTGTAGGCTTCAAAGAAACTTAGCTTGCATTTCTCTGCTCTTTTTCTCTTCATGGCAGCGGAGCTGCACGACACCGGCCACATAGACAAGAATGGCTAGAGCAGTCTTCTAACTAACTGACTTTACTCCTTGAAAAAGCTAAATTCCTGTAAAGCAAATTGTCCTTGTATCTAAACCTGAATATACTATGAAGAATTTTGCAAGTCAATTGTTTTTGCTACTGTCAACTGGATTGGGTGTTAAGTGTTGGTTAAGTGGTCAAGTGGTTCAAAGTGGGTGGTGGTCAAGTGGTCAATAGTGATTGTCAAGTAGTATAAAGTGCTTAAAAGTGCTGGTGAGATGGTCCAAAGTGCTGGTCAGGTGGTCTGAAGTGGTTTAAAGAGTTGGTCACGTGGTTCATAGTGTTTGTCAAGTAGTATAAATGTTACCATATACATGTGGTAGTGATGTGTGTGAACACACTAGGACCGCCGGGGCATTTTTTCCATGTTTAGGAGGTTTTTTCCCCCGTGCATTGTATATACGCCCATTACTCTAGGGCTATCTATCTTTCCATTGCACACTAAGTAACACACTCTCTATTGTGTGCCTTGAGCTTCCTTCGTCTTCTCCAAGCTGTGTGTGTTTCTCTGCAACCCTAATTCCAACAATTGGTATCAGAGCAGGTCACGTCCTCCCGGGCTTAGTCGCCAGTTGCTCCAGCACACGCCTGCTCACTTTCTCCGATTTCAGTGAGCTTTGGTGAGCGATCGCAGGTCGACAAAATTTTTGGGAAAGGTCGAAGAGCTTGGTCTACTCAGAATTTTGATTTGGGCTCATTTCGGCCTCCGTTTCCACTACAGGCAATACTGCACAGGCTATTTCGTCATTTTGTGCATAATTTCTGTCAGTGTCGTTTTCTGCATAACAGGTGCCTTATAGTCTTCTACGGTTTGTGCTATATAGCACAGGTTGTTCCCGTTCCGTTTCTCCTATTTTTGGGCAGTTTTCACATCAGGTGCAGCATTTACAATGGCTGACAACAACAACACAGATGTGTTCAAGATGTTTGCTGCTGAGGACAGGTTGGATGGGGACAACTACCCTATGTGGGCTTATATGATGCAACATGTTCTTGTGTCAAAGGGTGTCTAGAACATTGTGTAGGGCATTGATGTACGTCCTGGTTCTAAAGATGTAGGCGATGTTGAGGATGTTGCAGGTCTTGCTGCAAGGATTGCAGCTGTTAGAGTTGTTTTGCCTACGGCAGAACAATCTCGTTGGGATGTTAAGGATGCGCAGGCTCATGCATTGATTGCGTTGTCTATGAAGCGCACCATTGTTCCTCACATCCATTCAGCAAAATCTGCAAAACAGGCTTGGGATATTTTAACAGGTCTTTATGCAAGCCGCAATGAGGGTAAAATTGCTTTGCTGCTGAAAGAGCTGGAGTCGAAGATTATGCATGAGGAAGATGATATGGACACTTTCCTTGCTAGTGTCAAGGATATCAATGAGCAGCTTATTTCTGCAGGTGAAGTCATTTCAGACAGTTCCATTGTGCAGACTGTTCTTGATGCCTTACCAGATTCCTACCAGACTTTTGCTAGTACTTGGAGACTGATGACCCAAGGAAATCCTGAAGTTGTCAAGTTTGATGCATTATGCACATTACTGTTGCAAGAGTCACTTTCTAGAAAAAACAGGACTAGGCAGCGTGCAGTTGAACAGGCTTTTATTGCTTCTCAAAGAAAGGGTGGTAACAGTAATGCAACCACTTCTTATGGTTCTGCTGCGAATGGCAAAAATTATGTTCCTTATGCTTCTGCTGGCAGTACTTCGTCTGGCAATTCTTGTGATAAGGGTAAAAAGAAGATGCGTTGCCATTATTGTAAAGCCAATGATCACTTGATCAAGTCGTGTCCTAAGTTGAAGGCCAAAGAGGCTAAGAAGAAAGAGGGTGGTTCCACTGCAAATGCTGGTTCCACTACAAATGCAGCCATTGTTGAGTCTTCTGTGAAAGGAGACTGTGTTGCTGATGTTGATGCAGAATGGGCATTTAGCGCAGAGTGCACTTACAATCCTGCTGTCCATGATGCATGCTTGTCAGTTGCTGCAGATTCACATGTGTGGTATTTTGACAGTGGTGCTACAAAGCACATTACCTCACATCGTGAATTGTTTACCTCTCTCGAGTCAGTCCCTCATGGTAATTCAGTCACTTGTGCCAACAACGCCTCTTATCCAGTTCAGGGAGTTGGAAAGATTGTGCTCACTGCTGCTAATGGCAGTTCCTTCACACTTGTTGATGCACTTTATGTACCTGGGATCAAGAAGAATCTCTTGTCTGTATCCGCACTTGCTAGACTTGGACTTGTAGTCAAATTTGTGGATGACAGATGTACAGTTCATGATCTCAATTTTGGTGATGAAATTGTTGCATCTGGGCTTTTGTGTCATGGGCTGTATAAGTTCACTTTGTATGACAAGTGTGGACAAAATTTTGCAAATGCTGTTGCAGATTCAAGGGCTATTTCAGATGCAAAACTTTGGCATGCACGTTTTGGTCATCTGAATTTTGCCAGTTTGCTGCGTTTGCAAAAATCTGATATGGTTGCTTCTTTGCCGCCTCTTGAAGCACCTGTCAAACATGTTTGTGAAGGCTGTATTTTGGGTGAGATGTAGCGTTCTAAATTTCCAAAGGATGGTTTAGTTCGGGCCACATGCAGGTTGCAGCTTGTGCATAGTGATGTTTGTGGGCCCATGCAAACTCCGTCCTTGGGCAATTACCTGTACATCGTGACTTTCATTGATGATTACTCCAGGCATGCATGGGTATTTCCGCTTAAAGAGAGGTCCGAAGTTTTTATGTGCTTCAAACAATTTCTGGCTATGGCTGAAAATGTCTCGAAATGTACTATGGGCACCCTCCGTTCCGATCAAGAGGAGGAGTATATGTCTCATGAATTTAATGCATTTCTGGCTAGTCGTGGGATAAAACACCAATGTACAGTGCCTTATACACCTCAGCAAAATGGTGTTGCTGAGAGAAAAAACAGGTCACTGACGGAAATGGCAGGATGTATGGTCAAAAGTCAAGCTTTACCGCATTCTTTTTGGCTTGAGGCCATCATGTGTGCCACTTATGTGCTTAACAGGTGTCCTACGAAAGATTTGCAGTCTATTACTCCATATGAAGCATGGCATGATAGAAAGCCTTCTATTGAGCACATTCGTGTTTTTGGCTGTTTGGCATATGCTTTGGTGCCACAAGTGCAGCGCAGAAAATTGGATGATAAGGCTGTCAAATGTATTTTTGTTGGTTATAGTGCTGAAAGAAAAGGTTATAGGTTGTATCATCCGCAAACAAAATGTATTATGGTTTCACGGGATGTAGTGTTTGTGGAAGATTCTGTTCAGCCCTTGTGTCATGTACGAGAGACAGTAATGTAAGCTCACAGGACATTTATGACACTTTGTTGCGTCTTTTCAGTGGTGGAAATACGAATGTAAGTTCCAATGAGGCAAATGTACAGCCTATGGGGGTTTCTGAAAATGTTTTAATTTAGCCTATTAATGATGCAGATGTACATGATGTACTTGATGAGGAAAGGGCTGAAAATGAGCAGGCTAGAGGTATGCCAAATGGCTGGTGCACACTTTGCGTGACAGTAAATTGGATGCACCTTTGTCTAGTCGTACTCGTTCAGGATCTCGCCATGCATCTTATGCATCAGATTGTTATGCTTTGGCTGTGTCTAGTTTACATGATGTTGAGGAGCCTCTATCTTTTGATGAAGCACAGAATTCAGAAAATTGGATGGCTGCCATGCAATCAGAATATGATGCACTTATAGAGAATGACACATGGACTTTATGTGATTTGCCTCATGGCAAAAAGGCCATTGGTACGAAGTGGGTTTACAAGTTGAAACGCAAGGCGGATGGTGAGATCGATCGTCATAAGGCTCGACTTGTTGCAAAGGGTTATGCACAGCAAAAAGGCATAGATTATGAAGAGACTTTTGCTCCCACTTGTCGTATGACTACTGTGCGTTTTCTATGTGCATTGGCAGCTCATTTTGGTTGGGATGTACATCAATCAGACATTGTTACTGCTTTCTTGAATGGTGACATATTTGAGGAAGTTTATGTAACGCAGCCTCGCGGTTTTGTCATAAAAGGACAAGAGGACAAAGTGTGCAAATGTAACAAGGCTTTGTATGGGTTGAAGCAATCTCCTCGTGCTTGGTATGAGAAAGCTGACACTCATTTGGTCAAACAAGGCTTTCGTAACAGTCCAACAGAAAGCACATTGTATGTAAAGCGTGAGGGTGATGTACTTCTCATTGTGGTTCTTTATGTTGATGATTTGCTGATCACTGGACCAAATGAGAGACATATTGCTGAATTTAAGGCTGATTTGAATGCTACTTTCAAGATGAAAGAAAGGGGCTGTTGCATTATTACTTGGCTACACAGTTTAAGCAGTGTGATGGTGGTATTGCCTTGTGTCAGAAAAGTTACATAGAGACTTTGCTATGTAAGTTTGGACTTGAGGATTGCAAACCTATTGCCACTCCCATGGAAACAGGTTTGAATTTGAGTCTACATGATGCTGTGCTGGCGATCCTGCTGATGTCACTCTTTACCAAACTGTTGTTGGCTGCCTCATTTATGTATGCAACACGAGGCCGGATATTCAGTTTGCAGTCTCACAGGTCAGCAGATTTATGCATAGCCCAGGGTCTAAGCATTGGCAGGCAGTCAAGAGGATTTTCTGCTACCTTAGTGGCACTTTACATCTTGGCTTGTTTTATCCCAAGGGGGGATCATTGCCGCCAGACTTACATGCTTTTTCGGACTCAGATTGGGCTGGTTGTTTTGACACGCGAGTGTCCACAAGTGGTTTTTGTTTCATGCTTGGAAGTTCATGTATATCATGGTTGAGCAAGAAGCAACCTACTGTGGCCACTTCGAGTTGTGAGGCTGAGTACAGGGCAGTCTTCACAGCTACGGTTGAGTGTGTATGGCTCAGACGCCTTATGGCTGATTTGGGTGTTGGACAGGGCACTGCCAACACTATCTACACTGACAATCAGAGCGCATTGGCAGTTGCGAGGAACCCAGTTTTTCATGCTCGCACAAAGCACATTGAGGTGCATTACCACTATGTCAGGGAGAGGCTCTCAGCAGGAGAGATCAGCTTGGCTTATGTGCCAACACAGGACAACCTTGCAGATCTTTTCACAAAGGCATTGTCTCGTGAGAAGCTTGAAGCTTTCCGCAAAGCTTTGGGCTTACTCCCCTTTGTGGACAGATCTTGTCCTCAGGGCATGGCACTTCCCTTTACTCATGTGCCAGCTCTCATTCACCGCATCACTCCAAGGGGGATTTGTTACCATATACATGTGGTAGTGATGTGTGTGAACACACTAGGACCGCCGGGGCATTTTTTCCCTCTTTAGGAGGGTTTTTCCCCCGTGCATTGTATATACGCCCATTACTCTAGGGCTATCTATCTTTCCATCGCACACTAAGTAACACACTCTCTATTGTGTGCCTTGAGCTTCCTTTGTCTTCTCCAAGCTGTGTGTGTTTCTCTGCAACCCTAATTCCAACAATAAAGTGCTAGTCAAGTGGTCCAAAGTGGTCCAAAGAGCTATTCAAGTGGTTCAGGGGGTTGGTCAAGTGGTTCAAATTGCTGGTCAAGTGGTTTAGAGTGCTTTTCAAGTGGTATAAATGTTGGCCAAGTGGTTCAAGGGGGTGGTTAAGTGGTATAAAGTGCTTAACAGTGTTGGTCATGAGGTCCTAAGTGGTCCAAAGAGCTAGTCAAGTTTTTCAGGGGGCTAGTAAAGGGTGGTTAAGTGGAACAAAGTGTTGTCCAAGTGGTTCATAGGGTTGGTCAAGTGGTTCAAAGTGCTGGTTAGGTGGTTCAAAGTGCTTGTCAAGTGGTATAAAGTGCTAGCCAAGTGGTTTAGGGTGTGGTCAAGTGGTTCATAGTGCTTGTCAAGTAGTATAAAGTGCTTAAAAGTGCTGGTCAGGTGGTCCTAAGTGGTCCAAAGAGCTGGTCAAGTGGTACAGGGGACTAAAAAAGTGCTCAAAAGTGCTTTGAAGTGTTTTTGGGGGCTAGTAAAGTGGTTCAAGGGGCTAGTAAAGTGCTGGTCAACTGGCCAAGTGCTCATAAGTTCTTTCAAGTGTTTTAAAAGACGTCTTTTATCACTCTACTTTGAAAAATGCTAGCTATTCAGCAAGGGTGATTTAGCTGTAATTTTAGAGGGAAGTAATCAAGTGATCCCCCCCAGCTTTGATGTAATCCTTCCTAACTCTCTTCAATATAGTTCACTGGCTTCTTCTTTTTTTTTAAAAAGTGCTAGCTACTGTTAAAAGTGCTAGCCAAAGTCAAATTTACAGAGATAAATCTTACAAGTTCTCCTCTGGGGGCATGCTGTTATAGATTTTCTTGAATATGTCATTTGATATATCATATACATTATGGTCAACTTCCCTCGGGGACATGGAAAAACTGATGATCGCACCAGATTGGAGTAGATTAGAGCGGTGGGCTTGTTGTCCAAAAGGACAAAAGTATCATCTTGACCATTTACCTTGTCGTCGAATATAGGCCCTTAACCACATACAAATTTTTCTTAATGATGTTGTGCCATTGATCGTTTTCCCCTGTTTTGGCCACGCGCTTTTTATTGGTGCATTTCATGACGTAGAAGTCTGCACCTGCCTCCTCTACAGTCACTACAAAGTTCTGGCCAACCATCGAGGCATCGCTCAGGTCATCCTGGTGGCCAGCATACATGGGGGTGTATTCATCCTCATCCTCGCTCGACGCTTCTCCATCACTTTCATCCATAACTGTGGGTTGTATTTGCAAGTATACCCACCCTGCACATGATCTTTGTTGGCACATCTCCTCCATTGACCTTTGATGCACGCACCACAAAAGCAAGAGAGCAGTCTGTGCCTTAGTCCGTGCATATCTGTCTGATTGTAGCCATTGACACAGTGCCAGGATTGAGACCCTGCCATGCGCTTGACACTATAGCCGTGTCTTTTCAGCCATTCATTGTGCAAAAGAAAAAGTGTTGCACAAACAAAGTGTCATGTGTCTCGTCAGAGATGTAGAAGCGAGTCGTCTTTTGTATAGCACCAAGCGCATCACGTAAGTATGAAATGTGAACAAAGATTGTGACCTAAGATGAATACCAATGCATTGACTGGATCTCATTCTACACCTTGAAGAAGTAATTCTCTGCAAAATCCACTATAGACACCACTACATCGTTAGGAAAATTTGCCAAACACTCCTTGAACTGTTGAGCTTGCCACTTGTACAAGTAGTTGTGTTTGATGAACTTCCCTAGTTTCCCTCGGAGCACAAAAATGAAACTCATCGGACTGAGCTACTGAACCACGAGGTCTTTTCGACATTTATCTAGACCTTCTTCATCATTTTCTTGTGTAAGAACCTTGTCAAAAAGCTTGACAGTCATTCTAGAGATACCATCACTCTCTTCGACGGGACACAACAAGAGCCTTTCAATCCCACAATCAGTGCATGTTCCCAAAAGACATTTTTTGCGGCAAAAAGCACTATCAGCTGGCTTTGGACACAATACAGACTCCCATAGTTCTATCAAGGATGAAAAAGTGGCTTTTTGATGCTGTGCACTGCACTATTCCACCACTCGGGTTGCACACAAGACACCTGCAAAAGCATGACGTTCATGTAGTCTGTATCTTCCATGACGCATCTGATTTAAGCCTTCCTACAAGTAAACAAGCAGAACATGGTATTCACAACAGCAGGTGTACGAAGTATGACTTCATACCCTCAAAGCATCTAAGGGACATCCTAATGTTAGGATGAGCCTCCTGGAACCGCATGTACAAATCCCTCTGCCACACAAAAGACTTTAAAAAATACTATAAAGTATTGAAATCTAATTGCAACACTTACCTACTACCACCTCGGGGTGTATTTTCACAAAAGTAGGTATGAATTCACCTTTTGTCCACAAAAAAAGTAGGTATGTCATTTCTCCACCTTTTCAACCAAAGTGAGGTGGGGTTGGTTGAGTAGTGGGAGTTGGTGTCTATTTTTGGAAATTCACAGTTTCTACTTCAATTTTTCATACTGTTGAACTTCTGTCCACTAGTGAAGCACTTTCATGCACTTGGAGAACACCCTGAAGCAATTTGGAGCACTTTTAAGCACTCTGCAGCACTTTGGGACACTTGAAAGCACTCTGAAGCACTTTGTGGCACTTTCAAGCACTACGAGGCACTTTCAAGAAACCTGTCATGCACTTTGGTGCCCTTTGAAGCACTTTGCAGCACTTTAAAGCACTCGAAAGCACTTCAATGCACTTTAAGAGCACTATGAGGCACTTTGTGGCACTTAATAGCACTTTACCGGTACTTTACCAACACTTTGAACTACTTTGGTGCACTTTGGAAGCACTCTAAACTACTTGGTGGCACTTTCAAGCACTATGAAGCACTTTGGGGTACTTTGGTGCACTAAATAGAATTGTGTGGCACTTTGAAGCACGCTGAAGCACTGTAAGAACTTTTTGACGCTTTCAAGCACTCTAAAATACTTTGAAACGCTTTGAATCACTCTGCAACACTTTAAAACACTTTTGGGCACTTGAAAGCACTCCGAAGTGCACTTTAAGGGCTCTTTGAAAACACTTAAGTGCTATTTAAGAGCACTCCGAGGCACTTTATGGCACTCTGCAGCACTCCAAAGCACTTCAAAGTTTTAGAAAGCACTCTGAAGCACTCTAAAGTACTTTGTGGTACTTTCAAGCACCATGAAGCACGTTAGTGCACTTTGGAAGCGCTCTGAAATACTTTGAAGCACTTTTTGGTGCTTTCAAGCACACTAAGATGCACTTTTCTGGCGCTTTCAAGCATTTGTAGGCTCTAGTAAGTGATGCACTTTGAGACACTTATAAAGAATTTCAAAGCTTTTGCAAGCACCCAAAATTACTAAGTAAAGCATTGTGACACACTTTGAAGATGTTCTGGCTGATATACCTGAGGTAAATCGAGGAGATGCACCACATGTGCCCTCTTGCCGATTCTCTTTCGAACGACATCTTTCTTGTTTGGGGAGATGCGGGTTTCCATTGACCAGAATTGAAACAAGATTTCTCTGATTTCGATTGTTAAGGTACTTGTCCTATGCTGTTGACGTTGACATGTGTCTAAGGGAAGTGACCCCTCCTCCATATCAGTTTGCAGCCGAAAATTGGCTCAAGCGACATTTCTTCGATGAAGTCCTAATGCCTTCGCAACATCATTAGTGCTCATTACATTGTCAGTCCCATTGACTCCATTGAGGCATGCCATGACATAGTCTGTTTCAAAAATAGCTCATTGTTTGAACGAGGAGTCTTCACCTCAGACAATGTATGACAAATGTTAGAGAAAATCAGCTTTCCAACTGTCTTCGATGTGGGTTGCAACACTGAGAACGTTGGATGACTGAGAAGTTATTGTAGAATGCTCCATTGAAGATCCTTGAAAAGCCCGTTTTTGTTTGATTATGTCAACACTTAGCAACTGCCCTACAGATTTTCTTTGCCTCCTGCTCATCAATGTCACCATCCTCTCTCGCTTGTGCCATCCTTTTTTTCATGCTTCTTTGTTCCCTCTTCTTTGCAACCCAGTAGTTTCATAGACTCGACAGAAGATCCCTTGGGATATGCTATGTAGCAGATAATGGAGGAAGGTAAACAGGGTTTGTACTGCCATTATAAGTATTATGTGATTCCATGCGGAACATGCAATGATGTTATTGACATGACAATGGAGACAGTCAAAACAGTGGCATAGTACTCAGAGAGAGAGAGAGAGAGAGAGAGAGAGAGAGAGAGAGAGAGAGAGAGAGATGGGCACAAGAGGCGGAGGGACCCATTGAGGCAGCGCTGCAAAGAGCCCAAAGGAGTGGCGACAAGAGGGAATTCAAATGTGCAAGCAGTTTGCTACTTTAAGCTTTAGTATTAAAGTGAAATGGAATTTCCACTCCGCCTAAATTCCAACCTCTCAGTCAAAAAGATTTTATCTTTCCTTTATATGGAATGAAAATGAATAACCCACCACCCATTTCATCTCCTCCAAAAGGAGCGTCCAAGACAGTCCTTTTTTGTACCACCTAAACATGCTATCAGCCTGAAGGCTCCCATCTCCATCAGATATCTCCCATACTCAGTGTACTCCTCATCCTGTGAGCGTCTGTCAAGTCCCATATAACTAGTATTTAGCTCTCATCTGAGGTATCAGAAAAAATTAATGAGGATTTCTCGTGCGGATATTAAATTCCCCCAAGAGAATGACATTACCATCCCTTGAAAACTCCCAAATGTCCTCAATCTCACTCACACGTATTTATTATGATCATCTCTTCAAACAATGTGCACAAGTAGTTGTAACTCCTCTTTGAATAGGACTCCTCCTTCTCTTGATCCTTTGCCCCTATGCTCTAATCTTGTCCATGCTTGACAAGTTGTCTCCCACCTATATCTAGTCACACATGGCCTAAGATGTCCCGGTGTGTGGTGTGTCTCTGACTAAAAGATGATGCCTGTCCTCGTAAAGCTATCCTCAAATGCCCCTGCATCAAGACAAAGTGACCCATTACAATTCCATGGTGTCATCTTTAATGTGGTCCCATAGGTCTCGCACCATCTAGGGAGCGTCGCACCAATATCGCCACCCTTCCATCTCCGTAAAAAGAAATCTTACCTTTTTCCTTTGCCACTCTAATGAGCAATTTGCAAGAGCGTGAGATCATCTCCAAGAAAAGATGCCCATCTTCTTAAGAGTTGGCCTCTTCTTCAAAAAGTCCTTCTTTGCTTCCATGGACGGGAATGAAGTATAAGTGCCCTTTCCTTTGAAGTTTCCCCTTGCTTCCACTTTTCTTATTACCCATTCTCTAAGCCCTTGTTTGCGTAGGCTCATTAACCCCCATCATAATCATGAGTTCTTTCACCTCTTCATCAACATTATTTTGGTCCCTGAGGCCACAAATCCTCACATGTAAGGCACACACATGATGGTGGGTATGGGGGTGTGGGTTGTTTCCTTGACTTTTCCTTTCTTGGCAATCTCGATCCATTTCTTAGCGTCATCGCTTCTTGTTGGTATTTGTAATAACATCCACCCAAGAAGTTGTCCTTCCTTTGTGTTGCTCCTCCTCTTCTTTGATGGCCGGCACTTGTTTGATAATCGTATTGAGTTCTTCAATTACTGAGGGTTGAAGCCCTTCCTCTGCGAGTGTGTTTCATGATCGCACTTCTACAAGATCCTTCTTGAGTAACACGATCTGCTCACCTTGGACCGTTACACGATCCTCAACTGTGTTTATTTTGCTTTTCTAGATCGACACGCGTTCTTTGAGTGTCTTTTGTGTTTAGGAGAAAACGATTAATCTCGTTAATGGTCTCGCACATTTCTTCTTTGCATTTTTGAATGCCATCCTCCAGGGGGTCACCCTTGCCATCCTCCAGGGGGGCCTTAAGCATAGTCATGGCCTCAATCCCAAGAGACATCAAAGATCTACGTTATGAGTGTTGAACTTAAAAACTGAAATGCAAGAGTGAACGCCCCAAGATCTCTCCACTATTTATACAATTTATACATTTAAGGAACATTGATTGTATGATCGGTGTTACATAGTGGGTCACCCTTGCCATCCTCCAGGGGGGCCTTAAGCATAGTCATGGCCTCAATCCCAAGAGACATCAAAGATCTACGTTATGAGTGTTGAACTTAAAAACTGAAATGCAAGAGTGAACGCCCCAAGATCTCTCCACTATTTATACAATTTATACATTTAAGGAACATTGATTGTATGATCGGTGTTACATAGTGGGTCACCCTTGCCATCCTCCAAGGGGGCCTTAAGCATAGTCATGGCCTCAATCCCAAGAGACATCAAAGATCTACGTTATGAGTGTTCAACTTAAAAACTGAAATGCAAGAGTGAACGCCCCAAGATCTCTCCACTATTTATACAATTTATACATTAAGGAACATTGATTGTATGATCGGTGTTACATAGTGACAAAAAAGCATTGAAGACCACACTTTTTGCGGCCGCAACACAAGCGGATTCCATATTAGTCTCTCTTTGAGGGCTTGCTACCTCTATCAAGAGTGAGAGAAATGCTTAGCTTATGAACTTGCAAATAATATCTTTTAAAAGCAAGTTGTCAAAGCCACATCGTCAAAGTAAAGGGATCACACAGTTAGGGGTGGAGCAGATAAAGGTACCTGTGAAGCTCTTAATCAAAAAATGAATTACAATTGTTAGAGTTAGTACAAGGGTGGCCGGGCGACACTGGGCCTTTAAGCCAGCATGGACAGCCACACACCGTCTGCTTGTGCCTATGTACAAAAGTGTATGATTCTCCTCTGGCTGCCCATTCTTGGTGCTCCTCATTGTCCACAGGGAAAGGCCAAACATTTGTGGATCTGGCCTATATAGGTACATAGTTTCACACCCACTTTTGTAGAAATGTCATGGTATTTAGCCAACTCTATGCATAATAAAGCTGATCATTTATCTGTCCTGTGCTGATGACTACCATGATGCCATTCACTGTCCCTTACATACAAGGGGGTCCAACCTGCCCAGACCACTCTTATGTAAAAGTTAGTCTCGAACATCAAAGGGAGCCAGTAAATTGGCACCTTTACATGTCCTTTGCACCTGCAGGATGTCAATTTGCATTATCACAGACATCTGGTTACGTTTACACAACCCACCTCAAAGAAACAAGAGGCATCATGTGCATTTAAGCATCTTCTGCATCTCAGGATTCATTGAAGTTTTTTTCTTCAACATAGCAGGTATCAATTGCCTGTCTTTTCTGCTGTATAGTTACACCTTCATGACATGTTTTCTGCACAGTATAGGGAAACGACCAATTCCAATATATAAGAAGACGCTCCCTGTCGAGGCTTGAAACTAATTTTCTCCCTCTTGCACACTTGCAGCAGCATAGATATTACTCATGCAGACAAAGTTGGCAGAATATTTTACATCCAACTGTACCACATGCTCAAACACCCATGCCCCAAATTCCCCTGCCCTACTACTTCGACAAGCACCCATCAGAACTGACCACAGAACATCACATTCAGAGAACGGAACTTCTCCAATAATACTACTTGCAGCGTTCAAATTTCCTGCCCGGCCGAACAAATCAACAATACAAATAAAATGTTCCCAGTCCGGGCTAATGTTGTAGATGGTGGTCATATTCCCAAAGCACTTTTGCCCCTCCTCCACTAGACCTGCATGACTGCAAGCATTGAGCAAAATAACAAAAGTAATGACATCTGGTGCTATGCACTCCCGTAACATGTTGTTGAAGGAGTTGAAAACCATTTCCACCTTGCCAACTCGGGCATATCCAGCCATTAGTGCATTCCAGGTGGATACACTCCGCGTTGGAAGCTCATTGAAAAATGCTGCCGCCTTTGTGAGCATCCCACACTTGGCATACATGTCCACCAATGCAGTGCCTACCATACTCTGTCTTTCGTTTCCCAATAACCCCTGCCTGCCAATCTCGGTATGGATCTCTTTACCCACTTCCAGTGCTCCAATAATGCCACAAGCTTTCAATATACAGAGAAAAGTGACCGCATTTGGAAAAATAACCTCTTCTTGCTGCATGCACCCAAAACAGTCAAGTGCTTCATTCGCAAGCCCCTGCTGAACATAACCTGCAATAAGGGCATTCCATGTTACTACATCTCGTACTGGAAGCTTGTCAAACACTGCTTGCGCTTTAGTGAGCATGCCACACTTGGCATACATGTCAATCACTGCAGTGCCAGTCAAAATATCTGTTTCCAGCAGCCCAAGGCTACCAACCTCAGCATGTATCTCTTCACCCTTCTCTGTTGCAGCGATACAGCCACAAGCTTTTAAAACGCTCGCAAAAGTGACTGCGTTTGGGGAGATTCCCTTGCCTTTCATTTCGCTGAAGCACTTTATTGCTTCATTACCAAGCCCATGCTCAGTAAACCCAGAAATCATTGCATTCCAGGCGACTACATCCCTTGAGGCAAGCTTGTCAAACACACCTGCTGCTTCCACAAGCTTCCCACACTTGGCATACATATCTACTAAGGCAGTGCCAAGAACATTATCTTTTCTGAATATGTCTTGCTGATTGATCTCTGCATGTATAGCATCACCCAGCTCTGATGCTCCTGTATTGCCACATGCTTTTAAGATGTGAACAAAAGTTACTGCATCGGGGGAGACACCCTGTCCTTTCATCTTTTGAAAACAGCTCAAAGCTTCTTCCAGAAACCCATGTTGGGAATATCCTGCAATCAGTGCATTCCATGTGGCTTCCTCACATTTTGGAAGCTTTTCAAAGATATCTTGCGCTTTTGCAAGCATCCCACTCCTGGCATACATGTTCACCAAAGCATTCCCAAGAACCGACTCCTCTTTCCATAGATCCTGCCAGCCAATCTCAGCTAGGATCTCTTCCCCTGTTTCACACGCTCTTTTTCGGCCACAAGCCTGCAAAATACAAGCAACGGAAACAGTGTCTGGACAGACACCCTGAGATCGCATCTGCCTAAAGCAGCTGATAGCTTCATCATAAAACCCATGCTGCACATACCCAGAAATTAGAGCATTCCATGTCACTGAATTCCGCATTGGAAGCTTGTCAAAAACTCCTTGTGCTTTTGAAAGAGCCCCACATTTGGCATACATATCCATGAGTGCAGTGCCAAGCGTACTATCATTCTTCAATAATCCTTGCCTGCTGACTTCTGCATGTATTTCTTCACCTTTGTCGATGGCCCCTATGTTGCCACAAGCTTTCAAAATGCAAATAAATGCTACTCTATCAGGAGAGAGGCCCTCATCTTGCATCTGTTTGAAGCATCTTAAAGCCTCATCACTGTGTCCATGCTCGGCATAACCAGAAATAAGTGCAGTCCAGCTGGCCACATCCCGTGTCAGAAGTTTGTCAAACACTCCTTGAGCTTTGTCAAGGGCACCACACTTACCATACATATCCACCAGTCCAGTGCCCAGAACATTTTCTTTTCCTAACAGCCCTTGCCTGCTGATCTCAGCATGTATCTTTTCGCCCTTTTTAACTGCTTGTATACTGGCACAAGCTTTCAAAATGCACAGAAAGGTAACAATATCTGGGAAAATTCCCTCATTGCTCATCTGCTCAAAGAATTTTAAAGCTTCATAAGCAAGACCATGATGGACATATCCTGCAAGTAGTGCATTCCAAGTAACTACATTGCGTGAAGGAAGTTGGTCAAATACGCTTTGAGCTTTTGAAAGAGCACCACACTTGGAATACATGTCCACCAAAGCAGTGCCAAGCACAAGGTTCGTTTGCAAGAATCCATGCCTATCAACCTTAGCATGAATCTCTTCACCCTTCTCAACTGTACCTGCATTTCCACAAGCCTTCAAAATGCAGACAAAGGTGATTGCGTTTGGGGAGAGGCCCTCATCTTGCATTAGTCTGAAGCAACGCAGTGCATCTTCATTAAACCCCTGCTGGGCATATCCACAAATGATAACATTCCATGCAGCTACGTCCCGCAACGGAAGCATTTCAAACACCATTCGAGCTTTTCCAAGTTCGCCACACTTCACATACATGTCCATTAATGCAGTGCCAAGTGCAACATCTATTTCCAATAAGCCCTGTCTGCCAAGATCTGCGTGTAATTTTTCACCCATCTCCAAAGCTCTTATGCTGCCACAAGCTTTTAAAAGGCAGATGTATGTAATCACATCTGGATACAGGCCCTCATCTTGCATCCATTTGAGGCAACTAAGAGCTTCACTACCTTGTCCATGTTGGGCACAACCACATATCAACGCATTCCATGTAACAATATCATGTTCAGGTAGTTGATCAAACAATCTATGCACTAGCACGAGAGTGCCACAATTGGCATACATACTGAGGAGTGCATTGCCAAACGTGACATCACTCTCAAGCAAACCTCTTCGAATGATATCAGCATGTATTCTGCTGCCTTTGTTCAGGTCCTTTCGTTTGCCACAGGTCTTTATGAAGTGTAGAAGAGCAGCACGGTCTTGGAATTCGTTAAACTCACATGAGACCTTGCCATTTTGGGCAGATTGTGATCTTCCTTCGTTTTTGATAGAGATGTGACCATCGACATACACAGGCTCCTTGGTTCCTTCGTGCTTTTGACGTGAAAACCTTGAACTATGAAGGGAGATCTTAATTTCATGGGATTGAGCAGCAACACTTACCTGGAGGTTTCCATCGTCACAGAATTGATTCGTGGGAAGCTCTTTCCAAGATAAACGAAGGTCTGCGCAAGTCATTTCCCTCGTTATTGTCGTTAAATGTCAGTTTTCTTCTGACATGGCCATGGCCCCTTGCTAACTGAGGCATTTGGAATTGGCATGCTGAGGGTAGGCGGGTGGAGAAAGAACGCATGCAGCATTTTGAATGATCAATTCTCAATGCTCAGCTATGCCACGTGTCATAATGTATGTGGACCACTCGTCTATGGGCGTATAATGTCCCACTCTACCACCTTTGGCGGCTGTTCAATTCTTGTTGATACCGAGTGTGTGATCCGTTTCCGGACCGGAAGAGGCCAGGGGAGAGAGAAGAAGAAGAAGAAGAAGAAGATTGTTTTAATGTCGTAGGAAACTATCCCAAGAGACCTTGAAGATATATCCGACGAAAAGAGAGAGAGAGAGGGTGCCTCTATCCAAGAACAATGAATGACTATAGTCTATTCAATTCTTGTAGATAACGAGTGTGTGATCCGTTTTCGAACCGAGGGAGGCCACGGGGAGAGAGAAGAAGAAGAAGATTGTTTTAACGTCGTAGGAAACTATCTCAAGAGACCTTGAAGATCTATCCGAGAGAGAGAGAGAGAGAGAGAGAGAGAGAGAGAGAGAGAGACTCTATCCAAGAACAATGAATGACTATAGTCTGTTTCTATATAAGTTTGCAAGTGCCTGATAAAGAGCAATTGGCAGTAGCACACCCACAGAGTACCTCTTGCTAGTGTCATGTAAGGGTACAATCAATAGAAGAGCCTCCATTAGAATCGATTAGATTCTAGGTAAGAACCCATGAGTGCTACAGCCGGAGGCGTGGAGCTCCCTGCAAAACATCCGAAATAGCATACTACAAACCATAAACAGACTAGTCGACATACCTGGCAACCACATAGACGCATAATCACGAACAGAGAGAGACAGAGAGCGAGAGAGAGTAATACGGCTTGTGCAGGCGCACCTCCTAGAGCGGAGTGCTACGCCTGGCACGGAGAGAGAGGAAAGAAGAGAGGAGAGAAGAATGAGACAGACACTGGGTGCAATCTCCCCCCGTGCAAGAGTGACCATTTCCCTCTTGCACGTATTTCATTTATAGATTTCTTGAATGGTCAAAAATGAGTACAAACTGGCCGGTCGGACATAATTGGCCAAAGCTCATAAAGAGCACTTGAATGATAAAATGTACATAAAATATGATATCCTGTTGCAATAGCTTAGCTCGGTCAAGCCTTTTCCACCTGTCACACAGCTGCAATAATTAATAAGATATCAATTCCATAACATACCTCTCCGTTGGAAAGCAACTGTCCTCAGTTGTGAAGATAACAAATCTGCAAACAATACTTGTGAGAAAAATGATTAGAATTTTGTGTCAAAAAATAGCATATAGTAAAATGAATGAAATTAACAACATTGCTTATGCCTGCCGTCATCCACATACTACCTATTATAGTGTCCCATACCACTAGAATAAGCAGTATATGTCATACCTTGATGAATCAGGATATCATTGGTCACACTCATTATTCAATAATCCATTGATCTCATCAATCTCAAGTCCAATTCCATAACTACTGTCGCGACAGAAAATCATCATATACCAATTTCAAATCGCATTTCCAAATCCAAATCCAAAATGTCTTTCATTTTCTATACCCGGGTAACAAAAAATCATACCAGTTGCAGTGGTGGCCAGCCACTGCAGCATGATTTTGTGATTGGTGTTGCCTAAATCGGTGAATCTACACCAATAAGATGTGCTGCCTAAATCGGCGAATCTGCATTTGATATTGTTTAAAATTCATGAATCTGCAATTTATCAATGTGCTGCCTAAATCGACGGATCTGCACCAAGATGAGTATCTATACACTGCCTAAATCGGCGAATCTGTGTGCATGTGACCAATGGACTAGGCAAGGCATAAAAATATAACATTTATCACAGGTGTAACAGCAATGTGGAGCGTGTTTGAGTAGGGGGGTACTTAAAAACTGTTGTTTACTATCCCAGAGTACCATTGTTGGCGCATGGAGAGAGGTACAAGTGCTGCAGCTAGCAAACTTACACCAAAGTATAGCTAAAAGATTCAAAATGTGTTAGCGTGAGGTTAATAATTGGTCATGAACTTGCAATGACAACTATAGAAGGGATTAGTATACAATTAAGACAAATGTGAGACAACTAAACGGAAAGGAATTTTTTGCAATTCTAATTTAATAGCATAGGTCAACTAGTGTCACTAACCAAAAAATACAAGAACGAAGTGTGAGTTATTGCAGAGCAACTTGTGCTTAGGCAGTTGTAGACAAGAGAGTTAACATACTTAACAAATGAAGTGCTTATTAAGAGGTTAGGTTAGATAGTACCTTCTAAGTCCATGAGTCTTGGTTCTTTCTATACAAATACGAACTTGACATATAAAAGTAGGAAAGGACTTATCTTGCTCCAGAGGGTGGTCTATGGTACCAGGCAAGGATTGAGATTGAAAAGGTTAGCAGTGTCACTACTTGTAGCTTTCGAATCGTGAAGTGACTAATGACAATTGTGTTGAGTTTGGTGAGCTCTATCAAAGAAAACCATAGAAAGTTAAAAATATAACAGTGTTAAGAAGTTTTTGACTATCATTTGTAACAAAATTTAATTAAAAACCAATATTTGTGCCCATCAAATAGAATAACTTAATGTTTAAAACTTTATTAAAGACTACTATGGTCATATTCGATCGTAATGTCATTCCAACTTTTTGGTTGAAGGTCTGTAACATTTAATGGCCTAATAACTTGTGTGTAGAGGAAATTAGCATGAACATAGTGGGCAGTTCATTAGAATAGATTCCTAATGAGAATTACAAGAGTTCTTGGGTGGAGAGAGCAACAAAAATTGTAACACCTAGTTAGATAGCATCAACAATACTTTCAAAAGAGAGAGAAATTAAGCAATTGACAACAGTTGAGGACCGGATTTGCATGGAGCCAGTCCCCCCTCCAAAAGGCTTTGTATTATGGTTTCTCCCATCAAGAGAGACATTGTACAATACAATTCTTTGTGTTCCTTCAAGATTAGCTAGTGCAATGAAGATGAAAGCTTCATGCACTAAGAAAAACACTTAGCAAACACAACATCAATTATCCCCGTTCTCAGACCCAAGACCTCACACACCTTCGAAGATGGTGAGAGCTAGCAGGGTATGAGAGTAGATTGAGAGGAAGAAGGAGTATCTTACGAGAAAGATATACATCTCCTCACATAATCACTCATATTAGCATAGCTTAGCTTAGTAATTAGCATGGTAGAGGAGATGAGCATGCATTGAAGCTTGGCTCTTGGTTGGATTTGCATCCACATGCCAAGAGTGTGTTGATGTAAGCTTCTATCTCACAAGCTTGGAGTAGGTGATGAGCTCTCCATTAAAGCTTGGGAAGAGATAGTCTTCTCTTTCTTCACACATGAGATTGTGTGTGTGTGTGTGTGTGTGTGTGTGTGTGTGTGTGTTAATGCCTTGCAAAAATCATCCCCCTCTCTCTCTCTTGGGCGAGCCCTCTTGCTATTTGCTCTTGCTCAACCCTCATTGGCCCTCCCCAAGTCAAGCCAATGACTATTAAGCAGCATAAGTGATAGCCTTCTGACATGTGTCCCCCTTTCCCCTTTTGTGAGAGCTTTAGGTTAATTAATAATTCAATTAAACTCTCATTGGCCCCTTTGCCTCCTGGCCAATAGGAATCAAGCAAGCCATTGGGCTGCTGAATGCTCATTGGACCCCTTGGGAGACTGTCCAATAGTCTTCTAGAGGACTTAATTCTCATTGGTTCTTTTATTAAGTGTTTTTAAATTAATTAAACTAGATTTACTGTAGCCTAATTCTCATTGGTCCACCTCCAAGGCCATCCAATAGGAATTGGGCACACCTTGTGGGCATCTGGCCTAGGAAGCTGACATGTGTCCCTCATTCCCTTTGTGTAAAGGGGGCTTGTGTGTGTGTGTGTGTGTGTGTGTGTGTGTGTGTGTGTGTGTGTGTGTGTGGATTTCTCTCTCATCCCCTACATGCTAGGCTCGCCCCCTCCTATGTAGGGATATGCAAAGACTTTTTTGGTCACACACAAAGCATCCAATTCCCTTAAGGTTGACCTTTGGACACAACCTTTGAATTTTGCATTTTGGAAGTCTTAATGGGCCGAACCTTAGGGTCTTTTGAGCCCATTGTTGCACATGGCTTTTTTGCAGATGGCCCCCCCTTTGGATCCCTACTGTGGCCGGTCTGCTAGCTTAACCAATATTCTAGCTTTTTCTCCCCTGGCACTTCCCCATATTAAATGATCAGTTTAACATGAGAAAATCATTTAGGAGAATTAGATATTGATTATTATGACAAGGTCAAAGACATATGTTGTGCTGTATCATAGACTCCTGGCACAAACAATGAGAACATACCAAGGACTGGTAAATTGTGTTCATCTGTGACTACTTTCACTAGGTCCTTAAAAAAAAAACTTGAATATTACAGAGAGAGTGTATTCAAGCCAAAAGTAAACCACAACAAAGTCTAGACTAATAAGATTGCATTTTTGTTAGGTGTGCGTCTTATCTTTTCTATTGCATCATTCTAAAGATGGTCAGGATCTTCAGTCTCCCTAGTCTTGGCGTTGATCGAGACAATTGATTGAAGGCAATGCCAATTCTAGGTGCTCAAAATTGAGGCCTTGGCCTTCGAACTTGTCTATACTATCTTCGGGGGCACGTTTAAATTATCCTCTTTGTCCATGGCGGCTTGCAACTTACTTGGCAAATTAAATATCCCACGCATGTGAAAAAAAACCCGAAGAACATATCAGATGTCACTAGTGGTGGGAGGGTAACATTGCATGGTTCTCGTGATCTGGGTGAGTCGGAAAGAAGGGAAACAGCGTGATGAGGATGCTCTCCAAGTAGCTCTCGTATTGACTTCAATTTCCCCACCATGGATAGCCGAATAGACAAGTCTGGTATCCCTCCAGACGAGACATGAAAGTGCATGATTAAAAATAGATGAATAAGTAAATATAAGTCTCATTCTAATCTGCAAAGCGATACCAATTGAAACATAATTTCCTGTCTTATGGGAGCGATCTACAAGAGATTTTGCCTGTCGAATGAGATCAGGGAGGGAGAGGTGGGTTGAGAGAGAGAAACTAAATGAAATAAAATGAAATGATATATATTAAACGGCTACAAAAAGCCAAAATCACCCATGAGTAATGAGATCAAATTGAGACAATCCTTAATCCTTGTGGATCTAATGCAATGTCTGGGTACAAAATCAAATGAAGTAAAGTGAAGTACTTAAGAATAAGACTAAAACTATAAAAATAATGACCCTAAGACTGTTTATTGAAATCAGCTTCATCCTCTTCAAGTCTGTTGTCCGAGAAAATATCGCAGTAGTCGCTGATGAGCGTCGTTAATGTCCGCCTCTGTAAGTAGTCAAGGGAGGGGAGGGCACAGTTGTGAGGGTGGCATACACCAGACGAGGGGGTGTGTCTCAGCACGAGAGAGAGATAGAGAGTGTTGATGCAACTATTTGAGCCTGGTCTTGGCAGCCAGTTGGCCTCACAGAGAGTCGGGAGGGAGAGAGAGATGTTATTCTGGCAATGCAAAACAACACCCCAATTGAGTCCCACGCTATTCATGTCCCCGAGCATGGGCTTTTCCGTCTCTCCGGCATCGCATTTCTTCACACAGATGGTAGATTATTCCGACCTGTCTTGGGCCACGTTTCCTCTTTTGCTCTTTTACAACCTTTAGTCTAGGCCATGCAGGCCCTTTCCCATGATGTCTGCACCATGGCAGAGGTTTGCATTGGCTCGCTAATATTCTTGAGGCCCTCAAACAGTACTCCTTGCCCTCAAAGTTTACGATTCTTTGCAGCTATCTTGGCATGCCTCACAAGTTACCAGTAGCGCCTCACAGAAGGCGGCCAGTTGCACCTTCCGAACAACCACAAGCTTGTCATAGTTGCGCACTTTCTAGATAATGCAGGTCAATAAAATCCAACAAGCACATCTTGATTGGAATATGCTGGTATCACAAGTTTGTAGTAGCCTGCTGCAACATGGGTCTGCCGAATGACTCGTGACCTACTGCAGCACACCTACAAGAGTGTTGACGTCTAGGTTATGGCCGTGGAGTGCATGCAGCCAACGAACAAAACCAGAGGTGGGCATGCATCAATTACCCAAGTTGGTCTAAGGCGCCCTTGGTTGTTGGGTGGGTGATGCGATGCAGCCAACTAAGAGAGAGGGAGAGTTAGAGAGAGATGTTGGCGCCAAAAGTAAACGAGGGGGAAGGAGAGTATCTCCCACGTCTTTGCATGGCTTGTGTGAGCCGGAGGGAGGGGTTGATTAATGTGTACTGCAACCGCCAGTGGACAACGAGAGCGAGTGAATGTTGTTGGCGGCTGCATGGAGAGAGAGGAACAGAGCGGTTGCATGGAGTTGGAGGAGTTAGGGTGGCCGAGTGGTTTAAGGCTCTCTACGCTCCTGTCTATAGCAATGAGCCCCATGATCTTGACATTCTAAAACTTGTTGTAGGTGTTCGGATGGTGTATGCTTATCGGTATTATCAAACCACCACCATGGAAAAGGGTATCTCACATTATTGCAATGGGCATGACATTGTATAACCAGGGAGTCAACCAATATGATATCAATAGAATCCTGGTATGAGGATAGTATGCTATCAATATCATATCTTAAACATGTCGTGCCATACCACCATGATACTTGTAGCATAGCATTATGATACAAATATCATATTGGTATGAAGTTTTTGATGCAAAGATCACAAATATTTTTGATAGCGCATGTAGCTCGAACAAGCACAACATTGGACAAAGATTTGGTAGCTAGAGCAACTTGAGTTGGCACAATACTAGATGATAGTAACATTTTGTCTATTCTAGAGAGCAATATTATAAATCTAAATTTTACACACACACACACACACATGTGTGTGTGTGTGTGTGTTTACACACAGAGGGGCGAGAGACACTCTCACTATTTTTACAAAGAAAACAAACCATCAACTTTGTAGTCATTTGAATAGCATATGAGATGTGATCTTGTACATTATGTTTTGCTTGCTCGAGACTTTTCTTAGATATTGCACTAGAGATCATAGAAGACATAAATTATAAACGATAGTGAGTTGTGAAGGATTGGGGATTTCTCAATAACACCTAAAAAAGTCTTAGATATTGGCATTAGAGATCAAAGAAGACATAAGCTATTAAGTTGTGAAGGATTGGGGGGTTTCAATGACACCTCAAACCACCACGACGAAAGGAGAATTAAAGAACTCGATAGGCCCTATCACCCTTGGTAACATCCAAAGACCGAAAGGAGAATTAAAAAACTTGATAGGCCCTATCACCCTTGGTAACATCCATAGACCTGGAGGGTGCCTTTGCTTCCTTCATGATTCTTTTATTCAAAGCAACGTGTTGAGAATCTTAGCCACTTCTTTCTCGATATGCTCCTTGCATCCTTTCAATTCCTCCTTTTGCCCTGGCCGCCCCCATTATGTTGGCCTACAACACCTTCCAGGTCTTTATGTGCCACACCGGGTGATGGGTCCTTTGCCTCACCTTGGGCCCCCACTACCGCCTCCAAGTAGGATAGTCTATGCGCGTTTTCCATGGCCAGAGAGTTGGTGTGACATGGCCTTAATTCAAAGCACCAAAGGGTTCAAAGGTCCTTAGACCCGGATGGATTCGTGAGACCATATGGATTGTGCTCCGAAAGTAGGTCTAACCTACAAAGGCAACTGCCGGCAACACCAACGCCCACACCCCGGGTACACAGTAGCAGCTCTCGTCGTACACCACGGGTACACATAAGATTTGGTGATGGGTCACAATCCAGGGAAATGGATTGCGATCTATGAACAAAATTCACAAAAGTGATACAATTTTGTGCTAGGCGACACTCCAAACGTGGGCCTACAACTGGAGTATTCACAAGCTTGGTGCAACACAAAAACTCAACACCCAAATCAAATGGCACATGTGAACTATGTGGCCCTACTACACAATATAGTCAACCAAGAACAACAAGGTCAAACCAACAACACCCACCCTTTCTCACAGTCGGTTACACATCCTGCCAGCCGACGGGTCCAGCTCGCTCTCACATGTCGAATCTACCCTACTCTGTCTCTCTCCCTCGCCATAGCTTGCAAGCTCTCATAGAGGATACGCTAACCGTTACGGTCCCTCCTGCTCTGATCAAGAGACAACTTGTGGAGCTTGCTAAGTCTATGTTTGTCTTCTAATTCATGGGCAAGATGCCTGCCAAAGCCAAACTTGTCAATTGTAAGAACTAGGGGAAACTAGACTGAAGATCCTCCTCCCAACCTCCCTTTATATAGGAGGGCTCCTAGCCCCTTGCCCTAGACATATCCCCCTGTCCACATTGTCTAGCCCGAACCTTGGCCGTAGTCCATGACCATCCTAGTTCTTAGGTTACAGGACCCTTGTCCTGACATTACTCCCCCCTTAAAGAAGAGTTTTCGTCCTCGAAAACAAAAGTGAGAAACTTCTTCTTAAGAACACTAATGTTTTCCCAAGTGGCACCTTCTTCAGGTCGGTCTTTCCACTTGATTAAGGCTTGTTGTCGTACGTGATGTCGTGTACGCAACGCATGATAATCCATAACACGTTCAGGTTCATGCGGTAAGGTAGGAGGTTCAATGTAATCAACCAAAACCTGTTGGTCAATGACGTTGTCATCCCCATGTAACCACTTTCGTAGACGGCTTACATGAAACACCGGATGAATGCGAGAATGTGATGGTAGTAATAGTTTGTAGGCACGATCACCAACTCGCTTGAGTCTTTTGAAAGGCCCACAATATCAGGGAGATAATTTAGGTGTCGGTCCAGTTTTCAGACTTTTTGAATGTTCTGGCACATGTAAAAATACTTCCTCCCCTTCTTCGAAGGTAACTTGCCAACGTTTCTCATCAACGCATTTCTTATACCGATCCTGTGCTTGCCGGACATTCTGACGAGCAAGTTTCAGCATATCCATGTGGTCTTGGAGAAAATCCTTAACCTGTTGGAGTTTTTTGGTTGCCAACCCCACAGTAACTGGTGACCTAGGTTGAAACCCATACATGAGTATGAAAGGACTAAAACCTGTTGTGACATGCTTAGAACTGTTGTAGGAAAACTCGAGAATAGGTAAGTATTCTTCCCAGTTTGACGGTTTTTTGCTGACGTATGCTCTTAGCATATCCTCTAGCACTTGGTTAACCCTTTCCGTTTGACCATCCGTTTCTGGATGATCAGTTGTACTGAGGTTGAGTTGTGTACCCAATCGTTTAAATACAGCTCTCCAAAAGTGGTTGTTAAACTTGGGGTCACGGTCACTAACAATGTTACTTGGCAACCCATACGATTTGTATAGATTGTCCACAAATAACTTTGCTAGTTCTGGTGCCTTAACCGTGGATTTGGTTGGGATAAACTTGCATAGTTTAGTCAACTTGTCTTACGACCACCCATACTAAGTCATGACCTCGTATAGTGGTTGGTAAACCTACAATGAAATCCATAGAGATACTTTCCCATTTTCCATTGGGAATTTCCAAAGGATGTAAGAGTCCTCCTGCTTTCAGGCACTCTGCTTTGTTAACTTGACATTTTTGGCAATGCAAAACATAAGCTTGAACAAAGCCATGTAGACCTGGCCAGTAAAACTGTCGTCGTACGAGAGAATAAGTTTTTCTAATCCTCGGGTGCCCTGCACTTGGACTATCATGACATTCATAAAGAATTTGGCGCCGAATGTCTGTGTTCGTCGGTACAAAAACTCTCCCCTTGTGGAGTAGGTACCCATTGTCGATGGTAAAATGCTTCCATCGCTGTCGTTCATCACTTGATAAAGGAGAACTAGGTGTAGAGGTTAACTGTATACTAGCTGCAGGAGTGAGAAGAATCCCTCTTTTGAACATGGCTCCACATTTTGGAATATGTTTCATCATGCTCATATTTGCCCTTGAGAGAATCTAGAAATTCACTACGAAGTTCCGTGAAGAAGAGCGAATTGATCTCTGGCATTTGACTGAGAGCGTCTGCCACTACATTGTATCGGCCTTTGCGATACCTTAATTTGGCGTCATATTCCTGAAGGATCTCAGCCCACCTGGCTTTTCGACCCTTTAAGTCTGTTTGTTGTGTAAACCATTTGATGCTTTCATGGTCAAACACAATCTCGAATTGAGCACCATACAGATAGTTTCGCCATGTCTTTAAGGCGGACACTATTGCATAGAGTTCGCGTTCGTAAGCAGAATAATTCTGCTGAGCTGCATCCAGCTTCTTACTTTCAAATGCAATTGGCCGTCCGGCTTGTAACATGACTGCTCCAATAGCACGATCACTGGCATCCGTTTCCAAAACGAATGGTTTCAAAGGATCTACAATAGCCAGTATGGAGTTGTAGCTAATGCATCTTTGAGTGTTTCAAAACTGTGCTGTTGAGCGGAACCCCACTGAAAAGCCTTACCTTTGCCTTTTAGTTGGTCCGTCATAGGTACAACAATGTGAGCATAGTTTTGAACGAACCTTTGGCAAAAACCTGCAAAGCCTAAAAAGATTTGTAATTCTTCCAGAGTTTTAGGAGGTGGCCATTTCCGGATGGTATCCACTTTGGATTGATCCTTGTATAGGCCATTAGCTGAAATAACATGCCCTAAATAATGAATTTCCTCCTTGAGAAAATCACATTTAGATTCCTTGGCATATAACTTGTTTGTGTGTAACAACTCAAACACCTGCCTGAGATGTTGTAAGTGTTCTTCTTCAGAAGCACTATAAACTAGAATATCATCGAGGAACACAATGACAAATTTGCCCAAATACGGCTTTAAGACACTATCCATAAGTGTCATGAATGTTGAGGGAGCATTGGTTAACCCAAAGGGCATCACCAAAAACTCGTAATGTCCAAACCGTGTTCGGAATGCAATCTTAGGTATATCGGCAAGCCGAATACGGACTTGGTGATATCCTGACCGCAAGTCGATTTTCGTAAAAATTTGAGCATGAGTTAGCTTATCAAATAACTCATCTACCCTTGGTAATGGGTATTTGTTCTTAACTGTAACCGCATTTAAGCCCCGGTAGTCTACGCACACGCGCATACTGTCGTCCTTTTTCCTCACTAAAAGGATAGGCGAGGCCCATGGTGAAGAACTGGGTTGTATAAACCCTCTGCTAAGGTAGTCAGCAAGCTGACGTTCCACCTCAGCAGCCTCTGAGTAACTCATACGGTAAGGTGGTTTACTAACAGGTTTACAGCCTACAGTCACGTCAATACCATGTTGTACTGAGCGTGTTGGCGGTAAACTTGATGGCAAATCATTAGGAAAGACATCTTGAAATTCCTTTAATAATTTTTGTAATTGATTAGCAACGTTTGCTTGTGTAGAGTTAGCCATTGGTGGAATAGAGAAGAGAGAATCATGCGGCGTTGAGGAATGTTCAACAGACTCAATGTTAGAAAGAAAGTGAGACACTGAGTAACACAAGAAAACCTGTTCTATTTCATTATCAGAAACGAGCTGCATAAGCTTAGCATTACAAATCGGTGGTGATGAAGGTATATCCTTTTCTCCTAACAACAACACATGTGTGCCATGGGAATCAAACATCAAGCTGTTGTGCTCATAGCTACGCATCAGTGATGGTCCTAGGTTATGCAACCACTCCCTACCAAGAACCACATCAGCCCTTTCCATGTTCATAACTTGAAAATCCAAACAAGTAGAGTACACTTGTACTTCCAATGGAACAACTCGGCATTGAGTATCCCATATTTCAATATCATGTCCATTCATCATTGCTACCTTGTAGTGGTGGGTATTCGGAGTTTGAGGCAGTTTGAGCTTTTTCACCAATCCATAATTGATGAAATTGTGAGTAGCACCGTCATCTACCAAGATGCGCACCTTGTGCCCTTGCAGATATCCGTGCATACACACTAACTCATGTGGTCCAAAGGTTTGTTGCCACATGGAAGCTGTGAGACAACATTCATGCACCACCTCAGTGTGTGTTACTTCCACTGTGGAGAATTTTGAGGAAGACTCAAGAGGCAGTAGTTGCACCGTGTGCACTGCTTTCTCCTTCCCCTGAGTAGCAGATTTCCCCTTCGGACAATCCTTTTTGCCATGGCCTCTTCCTAAGCATTGAAAACATAGCTTCTCTTTCTTGGCTTTATTAAAATCCTCAGGGGAGAGAGAACCCCTGGACCCCTTGGGTTTTTTAGATGCATCTGAATTAGCAACTAGAAATTTTCTTTTATTGTGCCCGTACTGAGTGCGTGTATTACCATGTATATTAGCAGACACATTACTATTATGTGTTTTCTTATCATTAGTGTCATCATGAATATGTGCTTTCACTATGGCTTCCTCAAGTGTTTTAGGGTCTTGGGACTTGACATACTTCTTAAGTTCTGGAGTCAGACCTCGTATGAACCCTCGTACTTGTTGAAAGGTATCCAAGCCTTCCAACTTGAGGATGACGTCCCGATAGTGAGAGATATATTCAAGGAGTGATGGATATTGGTGCATGGAACACGTGTCTCAAGCGGTCCAATTCCGATCGGCCTCATTTGTAGGCAAAAATTCCTTTGCTAAACATTGCTTCAAAGGCTGCCCAACTCTGTGGTATGATGTTCTTCTCCTTGAGAGACATCCACTATTTGTAGGCCTTGCCTTTTAGAGTTAAGCTCGTTTGCAAAGCTCTGACTGAATCCGGAGTACGTCGTAAGGCGTGAATTCCATCCCATTTACTGAGAAAGATGTTCACTGCATCTTTATTGCGGTCCCGGTCTTCGCCCTTGAAAACTAATGGTTTAAAGTTCTTTAACAAATCATCTACCTCTTTGGCAGTGAGAGTATGCATTGTTTCATTAATTGGGCCTTGCCCTTGTGTTCTAACGTGCTCATGCATGTGGGTGTTAGTAGCAGGACTCTTAGTCTGCTGTTGCATTAATTGAATGACTAATGTGGAAAGTTTGGTAACATTTTCATTCAAAGTCTTAAAATTGTCATCCATGACTGTCATGCGTGTCTGAAGTGCACGAAATTCTTGAATATCGAGCAATTCATAAGTATCTTCTCCTGCCGTAGCATCGCGGGTACTCTCCTTGAGAGGATCCGGCCGCGAGCCGTCATTGGCAGGATCGGGAGTACTTTGCTCAAAATCGAATGTCATGTTGATATCCGAATCCATGGTGACACAATGCAGTGAAAGAAGTACTCATAAAAAAAATACCTGATTTTGGTAGTACTTGCCAAGTATAGCTAACTTGTGCGTCGTAGCACTTGACCGTTGAAACAAGAAGAATTTGCAAAAATGGCGTAAAAAACGAACTTTGCAAACTCGCCCGTGGCTCAGCCCAGACGACTGAAATCGTGTAGTGTAGATGGTTGAAGCGTCACCGTTGCGAAGAAGGTTGATTATTGAAAGCTTGCTTAATCAGGGGACGAGTATGTTGTATGACCGCCAATTGAAACCGTCGCAATTGGAAAAATATGCACGTTTCTATAATTTTTCTTCAATAACTGAGCCTAACCGCAAGTCGTGAGACTCGATGGAAAGCCGAGACGGCTTGTTGCTTGCTCCGCCTTGCTTGTGCCACCTTGCGTGTGGGAAGGGCCACTAACAATGGCCAAGGCTCAAAACCAATTGCCAATTGGGCTTGTAATGTGAAAATCACGTTTGTTTTGAAGCAAAAAAACGAGTGACTTATTGAACTTAGGAAAGAGGTAGCAAAAGGTTTCTATTTTTTTGAAAAACATTTTCTTTGGGGGGTTTCCATATTCCCAACTGCTAACATGACAGCAGTTCTATGCTAGCCACCCACTCAGACAACGCTTGGACTGAGATAGGCACTTGTCCATACCCTTCTCAAGATTGTGGCAGGCGCGCGGCGACCACAGAAAAGTCTCTGCTATTTAACTGAGTCCAAGAAATAATAATTTTACATCGTTCCGTACATAATAGGTGACGTTATCAACTCCCTTTACTTTGTCAAAGTACAAGTGTTTAAATCTGGGGGTTCCAATCCTTTGCGCTTATCATGCACACAAGCAAGCACATTGTTGAAGTCTACAACTACTGCCAAATCTCTATGGATTGGGAAGCAAGACATTGGTTCGTATTAAGGAAGCTGGCGATCAATGTTCTCTACCTCATCAGTGGGCGATGGGGTTTTGAGCCAACAACGCCACATCATGTCGTGAGTGGTTTAGCACATTTTCTAGTGGGATACTTGGTTGTGGCACTTGGCCGATGGTTCGGTGTTTGACATAGAGGGTGCAAGAGATGTTTGTTTGTCATTGCCCAGTGGTGCGTCATACACGCTATGGCATGTGCGCTATCTTCCTCAGCTGAGACAGAGCTTGATCTCAGTGAGATAGTTGGCAGCTTTTGGTTGTTAGGTACTGCATAGAAAGTAGTCTTTCCAAATGCATTGCGGTTCACTAGTGATTGCCAGAGGAGCCTGCAACGGCCTGGTATATCCTATGCATGTGTCTGAGGTTCGAGACGGCATAGTCTTAGTTTTGTTGGTAGCATGCTTTGAGCGAGAGATGAGACGTGTCTTTTTGCCAGTGATCTTCATCATGCTCAGGAGACAGAGCATTTAGTTGTGCAGGACGTGCTAGTAAACTCTGTAGAGATAGAGATAGAGCGGCAGTGCTCTAGTGAGACATAGCAGGTGTTGTCAGACTTTGTGCAGGCAGAGGTAGAGCAGGTCTACTCCCTAGAGACACAGATAGAGCTGACAGATGGAGTTTTTTAACATGCTCATGTTAGAGGCTGATGAGTTGGTGCTAGGATGCATAGTTTTGCCTATGGGTGAGAGGGACGTAGCTTCCCCAGTGTCGGTGTTGACACATCCATACGTGATGGGTAGTCCTAGGATGTAGTGATTGCAGATAGCACAGGGGAGGTGAGTACAACCAATCTTGAACAGATTTCGTTAGCGTTCGGGCGTCTCATGTTCAACTTGTTACTGTTGAGGCTCGACCTAGCAACTGCAGTGGGAGCATTTGCAGCAAGGATTGTCAATCGTATGGTGGTTGACACTAGCATGACACTTTGTGGAGCTTTGTAGACCATACATATTTGTGTGCAGGATTTGCATGCAGGCTCTAGCATGGGTACGCACACTCGTCTACCAGCGGAGCCGATACGAATGTGTGTAGATTGACAAAGTGAGCCAGTGGGTGTAGGTTGAGAGAGTCTCTCACCTAGTTTCTTGTACATACCAGTAGTTTAGCTAGTAGGCCTCACTTATCGGCGCATCGCCTTTAAGTGGGAGATTGTTGGAGTAAAGGGGCTCCGCCTTTTGCCCACCCAAATGTCCAGTGTCCGGCCGCCCATCCACGTTTGTACATACCCTTATTCTTTATTAAATATGAGAATAAGGAGCTCCTTATATTTAGTCTTGTGAGGCTGCTCCACCCACACCGACTTGTGTTCTTCTCCTTCCCCGCACACACCACGGAAAATCATCAATGAAAGGCATTGTGATTTGAGGAACAAAGTCACATAAGACCTTATTCATCCCATGCATCATATGTGCAACCAAGTTGGTTGCTCCCTGCGGTAAGGTACACATCCTTACCAAACCTAAAGGTGTTCTCATGGTTGTCAAGTCTCTTTTCTCTATTGCAAGATGAAATTGATCATACCCTGAGTAGAGGTCCCCCATTGAGTAGATTTCCCTCCCTGCAAACGCCTTTGCAAACTCATCCACAATCAGACTTGTACCTACATTTCTAATTGTCACCTTGTTCACTCGTAGCACCATTCTGAACTGTGAACCACCTGCTTGAGTATGGAGCACAAGAAGGCTCCAAAATCCCCATTTTGATCTTTTCATTCAATGGCTCTACTAACTTTGGCAAATGAGCCTTTGGAACTGGAATAGGCCGTAGATTCCAAGACACATGAGGTATTGTAAAAATTACCGTAGGAGCTACAATAGAAGGATCAACACATCCTATCTCATGTGGCTCAAATGCAAAAGCCTTACCATGCTTTGAAAACATTTCTTTAAAGCGCTTTGTCTCCTCAAGTGTTAGAAACTCCTCGCAACCAATCTGCAACTCTTGAAAAGACTCCTTTGTGAAGGTGTACCCAATATTTTTAGGATTCCTCAAACTTGGTTGCAAAGAAGCCTGCTCAATCTTTTCTTTGTTGTTGGCTGGTAAGGGTGAAGCTACTAGTTTCACCTTCTTTGCTACACTCTTGTATTTAGTTTCAACATGGACTTTTGGGCCAACTGTTTGCTTAAAACATTGGTTTTCTTTAAAGGCTTCTATTACTTAATACATTTCCATAGAGAATACTTCCACAACTTCTGCAACTAGACTGCATTACAGAATCAAGCTCATCCATACTATCCACAAAAGAAACTTGTTCACACAAACCCAAAACATTTTCAGTAGGCTCTAGAAACCCACTCTCTTTCATGCCTATTTGTACATTATGAACATATTGCCTCTCACATCTCTTCAAATCTTCAAGTTTTATAAAAAAAAATGATCCATTCCTTGTTACCAAGGAGCCTATTGAGAAAGTTTTACCTATTTTTTGATCAGGCAAGACCCTTTTCTTTATATACCATTGCAATCCCGCTTTACAATGGTACTTGGACAAAACCCATCATTTCCCTACTATGATCATGAAATGGACCTAAAGAAATGGAACATGGTTAGAGAAGACTTGAGGCTTACCATAGAAGGAGGCTCCCAGCAATGCCACATGTGCTTGAATCATCTGGCTTGAAGATAACCCTACATTGAAGGATTGGAGAATACCATTAGTGATATCCAAGCATAATGGTTCACAAACCAAAGAAAGAATGGCATCTCTCTCTTGTGGCTGCATGCTAAAAGGGAAGGCTATTCACCATGATGTGTCTTCTTGGCCCGAGAAAAGAAATTCCAAGTCCTCTTCAAGCTTTTCAATTGAGACATGCTTGTCTTGAGTAGAGCAAGAGCTTACGGTCATCATGATCAAGTATCAAACAAGGTGCGTGCTAGTTTAGTCAACAAAGGATCAGGGAGTGGACATGCTAGTACATGAATATAGATTTCACCGAGGTTGGAATGCAAGGAGGAATAGCCTTGAAAAAAGAAGGCGACCAAAAAGGTATAAGGGATGCGGGTGTCCATTCAAGGTGGTGATGCAACACTTTCATGATGGAGACAAGGTGATTATCAAGGTCCATGGCACTCATGAGGTGCACCAGCCTGGTTCATGCATTGACCTCTACCACTTTCTGATGCATTCGTCCGTTGTGGCATGTTCCATTGATGACTTATTCAACACTGGAACATGCCGACATGTTTCAAAACTCTCATAGTCAAAGGAGACTTTTCATATAGAGAATACATTTGAGTTTGATTGCGCTATGCCTACTCAATTTTGCAATGAGGACGGCTATGACATAATTCATATACAAATTAATGAAAGCTCAAAAAGTCTTTTTAGACCTCTACTATGATGCAACAGATGAGTTAGAAGAACATTCAGCTACCTCAGACGATTCGGGGTCGAAAAAAGAACATGTGAGAGCTAAACTACTCATGAAAGGAAGGAAGGAAGAAGGAGCACTTATCTTCTCCGCAAACTGTAAAACTGATGAAGCAATGGAGGGTTAAGTCTCAAAACACTCAACCACAACATTTCATTGAAGAAAAACCAAGATACCAATGGCGAGTTAAAGCTCAACAACCATCATTATTGATACTGACAACTCAGGAAATCAGCGTGCCAAAGCATCCTGATGGTACAATAAAGTAAAGAGCACACAAGCCACAAGACTCGCTCTTTGGGAAACAGCGAAAGAAAACCTCAACCTTAGAAACCCTTGAGTTACTTACTCAAGACCCAAATCTTGCACAACATAATGGTTTGAATTGCATTGACCTTGCATTGATCTTCAAAGCATGGTAGAGCCAACCAAGGCTATGCATAGACACGATTGTTCAACCCATGCACACAGTCGTCCCGGAGTATGCTATCTAGGAGGGGTGGAAGGGAACTAAGTAATTAAGGGCAATGTTTGAAAAGGGAAGCAAAAGTTGGATGTTAACGTGTGATTTTTTGCAAAATTACCTAATAATGCCCTTACAAAATCATCAACAGGGGAAATCTAACTGATAACATCTCCCCGATGAGTGTAAATAGTGTATATACTATCAAGAAATCATCAAAAAATGATATTTTTTGGTTATTTTCATCATTTTTCTTGATATTCGGACTTAAAAATCGAGAAATCTACCAAAAAACAATAAAGCAGTGTTTCTTATGGATTTTCTTAATTATTGATTTTTCACTTTGCTTTTTTAGTGCATTTTATTATTTTCTTTGATTTTTTCAATGAACAGGTCAAAAATTAATAATAAATAGCAAATGAGCTCAGATGGAGAAATTGAAGATGCACTGATGATCAGAAGGACAAGGTGGACAGGCACAAAAAATTTCAATCCAATCGACAGAAGGAAGCGGGAAGCCTAAATTAGGTTGCCAAGGCTACTTTCGCAAATTCTTGTAGAATGAGCTAACGGAATCCGATTGAGAAAATTTTTGGGTCTAACATAGATTTCACGGCTTAGTAGGACTAACAGGGGAATTTGGGAAAAAATAGTTTGGGAAGTCCGAGTATAGATATCCAAGGTAGCCCAAAATCACCTCATTTCCACTAGTCACTCTTGGAGGAGAGAGCTCTCTGCCTTCTCCGCGCGCAATTTCCGGAGCCTACAGTCGTCCATTTACAGCGCCGTCTCACACGAGACATGAGGGGTAAGCTCTAAGCTTATCAATGAACGATTCTATATGGCCGGGTATCAAGTCTAGGCTCATGAAAAAACCCTAGAAACCAAGCTATGCACAAAGTCCTACGACACAAAATCGACCATAGCGGCCTATCAGCTCAACCGAATTGTACGAGACTTGAACTGTAGCATGCCCCTATATAATAGAACACTTCTATATCACTAGATGACCATTTGGCAAGGGTCGGGGGGGGGGGGGGGGGGTCCCAAGTAGATAATCTCTGTTTTTGCCATATGCTAGAATTGCATTCTGACTCCACGGACAACTTATAGACTGGGTCTATACACAATGTACCTAGATGGTTTCATAAAAACAATCAAGAAAAGCTCTCGAACATCAAAAAACAGCTCGAAGGCTACAAAGAGTCAAATTTGACTTATGAAGTCAAACTGACTCCAAATGGGCCATAACTTGATGGGTAGCATTTGGACTATGTAGCGGACAAGTCCATAGCTTCAAAAGCGACTAACCAACTCCACATGACATCTAGTCACAAAAATCGATGATTTCAGAGTCGACAAGAGCACGAAGTGATGTCGACACGATTGGACTTTACCAAATTCATTTTAGGACTTGTTTTAGATGTATTAAATATGTTTAGGTCATCAAATTGTCAAGTCTTGCAAAAAAAGTGACTATTGTAAATAATCGTGATTATTCACTTTTGTGCTTGTTTGGCTTGAAATTGATCTCTTTACTGCACCTATCACTTGTACACATCTATTACATGCCACATTTCAAGTACGAGCCAAAATGATGAAGAAAAACTCTGAATTTGTCAAAAAACGCACCAAAGTCTTTTCAATTCAATTTTTGAGTTAACTGTCACATTTTTTGATCCAAATCACCCCATATCTCATACACAAACTCTACATCATGCCTAGATACAAGTTGCAACAAAAAATATACAATTTGATAAAAAAGTTAATAATCACGATTATTTACTTTTTTGCCAAAATGGGTGAAACTTTTATCTTATGGGACCAAAGAACATAATGTCCCAAGTCCACTGATCAAGTTTGAGCAAGTTTGGATCTCAAGAACTTAAAATCTCTTTATATCTACTGTTTCAGAATCTAAAAGCCTAAATATGGCACCATTTACACCCAATGCACTCAAATGAGCCCACACTTCACTCAGAGTACCTAAATGCCATTTGTTTCACGCCTATGATGTCAAAAATGAAAAAAGTTGGAAAAAATTCCCAGCTATAATAATCATGATTATTTACTTTTGTTGCAATTTTTGCCTGAACTGCATGATTTTGATCTCTACATGTGTTGAAAGGGTAATTACTTAGCTAAATTGATGCTCAGTTGAATTATGCTGAATCATATCTGAATCGGATTTTGCTCAGCCGGATTTTGTTTGGTCGGATTTTGGTAAGTCGGATGTTCATGTCAAGAAGGTTTCAGTTAGACCAGTTATAACTCGTTGAGATAGAAATAGTCGTGGGTACGAGAGAAAATGTATGTACAAGCTTTCAGAAAGGAAGTACTCTGATGTTGAACTTGTTTTTTCCCCTTTTTTTACTTAGTTTGAAGTTGCTTATGTTCTCATATACAGTATTCGTCGTAGATTCAGTTCAATTGAACAAGAATATTCAACTACAGAGAGAGAGAGAGAGAGAGAGAGAGAGAGAGAGAGAGAGAGAGAGAGAGAGAGAGAGAGAGAGAGAGAGAGAGAGAGAGAGAGAGGCACTAGGAGTGGTGTTTAGTGCGACTAAATTCAAACATTATCTACTAGGCAAGCTATTTCACTTCTTGATAAAGTAGTTATATAAGAAAGGTTAATCATGTGGATGATGTTTTTAATGGAATTTGAATTCAAGATTTTCCACAAGCCAGGTCAAACACATTGCAGAGCTAATTTCCTTTTCGAAATCATTGAAGGCTATTTAGAAACATCTTTGAGAGACAAACCGGTAGATGCTGAATTATTTCAGAGCACAGTTGAAGAAGAACCTAACCTAGAATGGCAAGAGGTGTATGATTTTCTTTAATTGGGAAAATTCCCAGATGACTGGTCCCAAAGTAAGTAGAAGGCACTAATTATCAAGAGTCTCAAGTTCACCATCGTTGTTGGAGCACTGTCATAAAAACTAATATCTAATTCTCCTAAATGATTTTCTCATGTTAAACTGACCATTTAGTATGGGGAAGCGCCAGGGAGAAAAAGCTAGAATATTGGTTAAGCTGGAAGACCGGCCATAGTAGGGATCCAAAGGGGGGGCCATCTACAAAAGAGCAATGTGCAACAATGGGCTTAAAAGACCCTAAGGCTCAGCCCATTAAGACTTCCAAAATGCTAAGGTTCCAAAATCCGAAGGTTGTGTCCAAAGGTCAAACATTAGGGAAATTGGATGCTTTGTGTGTCCCAAAAGTCTTCATGCATCCCTACATAGGAGGGGGCGAGCCCTAGTTGTAGGATATGAGAGAGAAACTCACACACACACACACACACACACACACACACACACACACACACACACACACACACACACAAGCTCCCTTTACACAAAGGGAATGAGGGACACAGGTCAGCTCCCTAGCCCAGATGCCCACAAGGTGTACTCAAATCCTATTGGATGACCTTGGAGTGGACCAATGAAAATTAGGCTAGAGTAAATCTAGTTTAATCAATTTAGAAACACTTAATAAAAGAACCAATAAGAATTAAGCTCTCTAGAAGACTATTGGACAGTCTCCCAAGGGGTCCAATGAGCATTCAACAGCCCAATGGCTTGCTTGATTCCTACTGGCCAGGAGGCAAAGGGGTCCAATGAGAGTTTAGTTGCATTTATTAATTACCTAAAGCTCTCACAAAAGGGGAAAGGGGGACACATGTCAGAAGGCTATCACTTATGCTGCTTAATTTCCATTGGCTAAGGCTGGGGAGGTCCAATAGGATGTGAGCATGAGCAAATAGCAAGAGGGGTCGACCAAGAGAGAGAGGGGGCTGATTTTTCAGAGGCATTATTGACTTACACACTCACACAATCAAATGTGTGAAGCAAGAAGACTCTTTCTCTCTCTCCTTCTCAAGCTTTAATGGAAAGCTTACCACCTAATCTAAGCTTGTGAGAAGGGACGCCTACACCAACAACTCCTGGCTTTGTGATGCAAATCCAACCAAGAGCCAAGCTTCAATGCATGCTCATCTCCTCTACCATGCTAATTACTAAGCTAAGCTATGCTAATATGAGTGATTATGTGAGGATATATATATCTTTCTCGTAAGAATACTCCTTCCTCTCAATCTACTCTCATATCCTGCTAGCTCTCACCATCTTCGAAGGTGTGTGAGGTCTTGGGTCTGAGACCGTGAGGGAATTGATGTTGTGTTTGATAGTGTTTTGCTTAGTGCTTGAAGTTTCCATCTTCAATGCACTAGCTAGTATTGAAGGAACACAAAGAACTGTATTGTAAAATGTCTCTCTTGATGGGAGAACCATAATACAAAGCCTTTTGGAGGGGGGACCGGCACCATGCAAATCTGGTCCTCAACTGTTGTCATTTGCTTAATTCCTCTCTCTTTTGAAGTATTGTTCATGCTATCTAACTAGGTGCTATGATTTTTGTTGCTCTCTCACCCAAGCACTCTTGTTATTCTCATTAGGAATCTATTCTAATGAAATGCTCACTATGTTCATGCTATTTTCTGCTACACACAAGTTACTAGGACATTAAATGTTACAAGCACTGTATCGGTTAGGCATTGTGGTGTACTTCGTCGATGTGTGCCTATGAAGGGCAGAATGCAGGTTATCATCGAAGCTCATAATGGAGATGTAGGAGGTCATTTATCAACTAACATCACTTATAAGAAAATTCTTCAAGCAGCAACATTATGGTGGCAAACAATGATGGCTCTGATGTCAGAACTTTTTGTAAAACCTATGATATATGCCAAAGGATGGGTAGGCCTACAACAACTGATACATTAGGAAATTTTGGAGGTCATTTGGAGGACCTTCTAAGAAAAATAGAATTTTGAATTTCTGTCTCTAGAAAATAGGTGTGGTAAAAGCAAATGTAAAGTTGGAATAACCATTCGAAAAGTGTACTTACAAGTAGATTCTTGCTAGTGTCATAATGGCCGTGATGATTGAAGAATAAATCGTTTTCAGTTGCATTTAGTGAACGTCCTAGAATTGGAGGGAGTTTCCTGCACATGGAATGTATGAGTAAAGGAAATATCCTTCCAAACCTGCTCTCTCCTTACTCTCGCACTGTTTGTGCGCTGACCTTAAAGAAATCCTCCCTTTCTTGCCCTGTTGCACACATGGCTTCTTCTTCCACCCCGACAAATTTCCTCCTTGAGAGACCCTTCTATCATCTACACATTGACCCCAATATACGCCACTGTGTAAGCGAGGCATAACTAACATCAAAGTGACACCACCCATGACAGAGAGACTTCGCATGTATCAATTTACTCACAATCCTCCATTTTTACCTTTTTTGACTCATGCATTACTAGCTCAAGAGTTTTTGAACTTTTTGGTTATATCAAATCTTGAGAAGCTTCTATGAGTTTTTTTCACATCTCCATCAATTTCATTTCAAATTCAAGCCCTACGGATAGGTTGAAAGTCTTTGTTCCAACGTTTGCTTTTTCTTCAACCTCGTCTCATAGTCATGTAGCATTGCATCTAAATGCTTGTTCACCTTTTCCACACTGATCCGCAAGAGTCAATCTTTGACTTTGACTCTTCAGACCCTTTTGCGTTTATCTTTCTCTCTTGCTCATGTCTAAATTGTTCTTTTGTTTGGTTTAATTCCATTTTCCAATCTTTTTTTTTTTTTTGAGCCTCTTTGCTTTCATTTTTTCTTGTTTGGATTTCCATGATTTTCTTTGAGTCTTAATTGACCCATTTCAAATTTGGTTTGTTCAGAAAATTTCAGATGATCTGTCACATGCTTATTTTTTGATACTTCTTGAGCTTGAGCTCTAGTCACCACTTTGATTGGAACTATTGGTTGTCTCATCATTGGTTGCGATTTGTCCCCTTGTTGTATTGCATTTTTGGGTCCGATATGATACCTTGGAGGTGGTGGCAATTGTTGTACTGCCGGTCATCTATACGGCCTTTCCCTCATGGAGCTCGGTTATAGAAGCACTCACTAGTGTCATGGTTCATGTATTTTTGCTCAATGGCACATTACCAACACTCTTGGAGCATTGACTGTTTGTGGTTGATGCAGTCTCAAATTGAGGTTTTGTCTGTAGGTCTAATTCATTCTGCGGACCACTTCTTCAACTAACTGATCTACATTTTGTGTGATTGAAGCAGGAGCACTATGTTTTGTAGTTGACTCATTGCCACTAGAAGAGGCACTGCTTGTGTTTGTCTTTGCGTCTTCAGTTACCTCCCCGTATGTTTTGCAATTGTCAACCAGGTACAATGCTTCGTTAGTGACTTGTTCAAATGTTGTGCATGCCTTTAAATGGAGTTTAAATGTAAGTCCTTTTTGAGAATTTTGTTTCTCAAGCCATCAATAAAGAGAATTGATAAGCAATCATCCTGTGGTAACTCTCGCACTGGACATCTTTTGATGTATTGCTTGAAGCGAAGTAAAGCTTCTTTCACCTTTTCAATTTTTTTTTTGACAGCATAGATCTAAGAAACCGTGTTGTGCTTGATTCCCCTCTCAGAGAATTCCTCAGAAAACTCTTGTAAGAGTTGATCAATGTTCAAGGAATCTATACTATTTAGTGGCTGGAACCAAGTCAACGACGTTCCCTCCAATGTTAAACCAAATCCCATGAGTGCGGTGTGGAAAGTGGGAGACTATCCAAATGGATTTATGTATATGGATAGGTGGACCCGATTAGTTGGGTACTTTTCACAAGATTACTACTTAGTTTAGACTAAGTTCCATATCATATTCAGGGTTTATGAATGGCCGTTGTGCCTTTTAAACATAGATAAAAAGGCATTGTTTATGGATTCTAAATATATCAATGGGATTTTATCTTTGTGATATAAGAATTAGCTCCCATTGAAATCCCTTGACCCTTACAACCATGATCGCAATGGATATAGGAATCCCTTTCTGTTGCTTGTATCTCTACTTTGTGGAAATGGAGGAGGGCATCGTCAATGGAGCTTGAGAATATAGGAAGGCCATCTATCAAGTCATCCCAATCTTTTGGGGTTGGGAACCTCACACGGAATCACGTGCTCATACCCTAGAATCATTCTCCTCACTTTCTAGCACTTGGTCCTTGTCGGACATACTCCACTAATGACCTCTCCTCTCCCCCTTGGTGGCTATGCACAACTACTCTTTAACTTTCTTCTGCCGTCCCCAAGGGGTCCCCCAAAGCCTTGTACACTCGCCTCCCTTTTACTAGTTTTTTGCCATGTACTGTTGCAAACACCATATTAGAGAGTTTGAGAGTTTACAGCCAATTTGGGAATCAACAATGTCTTTAAGATTTGATCATGTGGTCAAATCTTAAGCTCTTGATGAAAGTGGAAATTGTGAAATTCCCAAATTCACTAATATGGTGTTTGCAGTAGCACCACCACCCACTCTTAGCAACAGCTGGCGATCCCCCATGCACATTAGTCATTTTTTAAAATATATATAAATTCAATCTATCTTCAGTGAACTTTAAAAAATCTTCATCTGATGTCCTTTCCCACGCCATTGATTGTCACATATCCAAACTCACTGCTTCACATGCCACAACATATCTAAATAGGAACATGACAATGGCCTCATTTCCGCAAACCCAACATAATCAGGCCTTCAAAAATGAATTGCGCATGGAAAGCACCTCATTGAGAGTATTACAGTCACCATGGATCTTGAGTTGCACACAAGTGCAAATAGCTCTCAATGGACGAGATGTAGCATACTTGACTTCAAGCACGTAAAAAGCTTTAAAACCACCGAGCTTGAGCAACCATTTTGCATACATCATGGCACCATCTGACGGGGAAAGCCACCAACCTTTAGCATCCTTAATCTTCGACTAGCAAAGCTTGAAGACACCCTTGGCTTGCTAAGTAACTCATTTGACATACACATCCAAATTGCATCTGTTGCAATCTGCTTATGGCATATTCTCAAGCCTTCCACCATCATCTTTCTTAGTTTCATATACCTGCTTCTCGCTTCTGAATGGGTAGTTTTTGGCTACACCAACGTGACATGTGTACCTCGTAGTCTAGAGTGCTGCAAGTACACAAGAATAGAGTTGAATTTTGACAAGCATCCTTTCCCTTTGAATTACCAAGAGTTGTTTATTGCTTTGGTACCAAAATACCTTAAAATGGATAAAATACTGGACAAAAACCAACTCTACATGATGTCAACACCCATTGAGTAGTGTTTCTAAATTTACAAAGCATGCACTACAGCAATCAATTATTTGTCATAAGTAATGAACTTAGATTCAAAAATTTAAGACTTTCATTGCTCTATATAGTTATTAAAAGAATTTTGTTCGTAATTTTTCTTTAAAATCTCATTATTTGACTCTCTTGTTAAAGAAAAACACCCCATATGTATGAACTCACGTATAAGAAAGCTCATTCATTGCACTCAAGAATGCTTTGACTAATATATTTGTGTTATAATTTCATGATTTTGACCAATCATTCTTTGTTGTAGTCACTAATGCTAGTGAAAAGGGAGGTTGAGCGGTATGTGTGTGAGAACATTAGAATTGTCGAAGCAACCATTCTCTGGAATCCCCTCCCAACACCCAGGTATACACACCTAGACTAGGACAACATATGTTGGGGTGCGGGTTTTGTTGCACCACGAGAACTCCCTCTATCCATGTAAATTGCTATATAGATGCCATGTGTATAACATCATGTGATAGCCCATGTGTGGGGATGTGATGTCCGAAGAGTCGTATGTAGGATCAAGAGTCAAGAGGCATATTGCACTTTCATGAAGAGTCAAGAGACCTTTGGATAGGTGTAAGCACTATGTGCTATGCCCATATAATAAGCTTTGCACTCATTTTCTTAAGTTTAATAATCAAGTTGTGTGTGTTTACATTTATTCTATTGTGTATTGATTTAACATCTTAATTAATCTCTCTCTATCTAATAACTATGATTACATAATGAATGCCACATTATGTTACTTGCCATAACCCATCACTATTGCTCTTAGTGCAAGGCAAACCCTAAAGAGTCTATTTGGAGCAAAAGGAAAGCACTGAAAGATCTCCCTGAAAATGCAATTGTATGGGCTCATGATGGGGATGAGGTGTTGGAAGATTCCAACAATAGATTCCATTTCACGAGAAGAAGATGCTCGAGAGGTTGTTTGAGCCCTTGTAAACCAAAAGTGATTGTAATTTCCTCGTCAAAAAACCATTAGATCTTTGATCACTTTTCATTTATGCAAAATCTGGGGCTATGAGCTTCCAGGATGTATCAAAAGCTAGACAATCTTCTAGGATAGGTCAATAATTTTAAAGTAGTTTTGGCCTTTGTACATAAAAGACCCATAGCCAGGGTATAAAAGGCAAATTTGTAAGGTTTTGAGGGAGAGTTCATTATTGATAGAAAAAGAGATAAGGTTTTCTCTGTACGTCGTGAGCCCCCAATTATTGTTCATATTTCATCTCTTTGTATCACACCGCACTATTATCATATTGACAAACCAAGAGCATCATCGTGTTAGCCTTGAGGAGCTCTTCCTGTCGATATCTACATTGCAAGCGTCTCGCAAGATCCGAGCATCAACTCCCATGACCTTCCAGGTGACATATTTCAGTATCTGAGTGTTGTTTTGAGATTCTGTCAGTTGCATTGGATTCCCAACGCTTAAGAGTACCTAATAGGTGTGTTTAGCACCATTTTTGATGACTTGTATTTTTGTTTCTAGAGAAATTTTCAATTTTTGCAAGTCTACAGATTTGAGGTTTGTTGGTCGAGAACTAATTTTGACCTAGTAAGGAATGTATCTGTCAAGTTTGTTGTTGATTGGAGTTGATTTGCTACTGGTTTTGTATGTGGATACGTGATTGGATCGAAGAGGTAAAAATTAGGTTTTTTACAATTAGAGATTTCATAGATCCTTTCCACGGAGTGTATTTGTTCAAAGAAGAGATTAACAACCTCTTGGCGTGCCTCCATGCCCTAGTCAAGTCACTTGCTCCCTCGGATTGACATTTTAGTCTTGGGACAGAGCTCTAAAATCCTTCCTCAAACATTGACTTTGTTTTTGAGGAATGAATATTGACTAGTGTGAATACTATCAAGTTCAATAGAGTTACCTTAGCTAGTCTAGTTAGATAGAGTAGAGTAGAAGTGGAGATCAAGGCATCCTTGGTCTTTGTGTTTTTAGTGTGATTTTCTTGCCATAAGAGTAGTTAGAAGAAGATAAAGTAAACTTTTGAGAATAGGTTTAGAGCTTGGTGTATGGCTTTGTTGGCTATTAGAGCAACGAAGTTCGTACTAGGCTTAAAAAATACAAAAAATACGTAGATTGCAAAGTTCTTGTAGTAAGTTGTTATTTTTTAGCATTCTTTTCTCTTGTTTTAGGAGTAGTGTAAGTAGATGCATCTCTGGATGAGTTTTTATCCGCATTTTGGCTTAGTTTTGTTGTTAGCATGTGCTTCAAGTAAAAATAAGCAAAAAGGAGTGAGGGAAGAGGGAAATTCACCCAAAAATTTCAACCTTTGTTGAAATTTTGATTTCTTGTGACAAATTAGACCTAAGTGATACCAAAAACTTGTGGACAAGTGAAATTTGGAATAAATCTATGATTTTGCTGACTGTCAGGAACAAATCAAGATTTTGCACCAGCTACCAGCTAGAAAAATAAATTTTGGCCAAGACTTGAGAAAGTAGTAAGCCTTGATGCAAGGATCATCCCTATCAAGTCAAAAATGGAAAAAGTTGTCAGAAGTAGCGTAGAGGTAGAAAATTGCATTTTTTGCACAGTTACCATCTAGAGGAGCCAAAACTTGACAACACTTGGAACAAGGGTTCTACTTGACTTAAAAAAGAAAGCCATCAAATCAAAACTAAATTTGGACACATAATGTGAGAGTGAGATCAAATTTCAGCTTTTAGACTAAAAAATTGCTAAATTTGGGATAAAACTCAAATCAGTTGACCAAACACTGTGAAATTTGGTGAGTGTTCTCTTGAAAGGGGGTATAACACTTCAAAATTGGAAAATGTTGAAAAAAGTTACCAAAAGCAATAGTAGAGGACAAGATCACGATTTTTGCGTCAGTCACTAGCTAGAAAATTAGTTCAAAGGTAGGCCTTGATGCAATGATCGCCCCTATCAAGTAAGAATAGAGGGAGAAAATTGTGATTTTTGCACCAGCTACCTGCTAGAAGAAAATTTTTTGCCAAGATTTGGACCAGAGGGGGATCTTGATGCAAGGATCACAGTCATCAAGAGGAGCTTAAATGAACAAGGTGCGAAAGAGGATAAAACAGGGATCCTATATTCTCAAGGGATTGGGAACATGATTATTAAAAGAGAAGTTGAACACATTGTAGCAAAAATAACAAATGAATCCGTAAATCATATACCTTCTACCGTACCAGAATTCAAAGGTGATTGGCATGAAGAACTTTGGGACATAGTTAGGAAGGCTAAAGATGGGAACCATTCATGGGAATTGGCACCTATTGCAAAAATTGATCTTGACAAGGGCATGAGGGATGTCACATGCAATCCAGATATGGTGACCAAGGAATAGAGAAATGAGAGCATAGGAGAGAAGAAACCCTTAAGGAGTTGCCTTCCTACTTAGGAAAATATGAGGAAAGATTTGATGTTATGGTTTTTCCATCTCAGAGAAGAACTCATAAGCCAGTCATAGATTCTCAAGGATTGCAAGAATTTATGTCAACGTCAGCGACATGCACACTATTTGTAGCTGAGATGTTAAAAGTGAGACCTCAGATGTGGAGGGATGCCGGTAGATGTCTTGAGAAAATGGAAATAAAAATTCCTATTGAGACAATAGTTCAAGAAATGGGGGATTGGAGCCAACCCAAAAAGGATGCGAAGCCAGTTCCAGTTCCTATAAACAAAGTTGGTGGTTATTGTGAAGATAAGGAGGGGAACACCACATTGCCCATAGAGAATCAAGGAATAGAAAAAATTGCTAAATAGTGGTGCATAAGTTTCCATTTCCACTTAAGTAATTTGGGAGAAATGGGAAAAACATGTCCTTACAAAAACACGGATTAAATTATAGTTAATTGATGGCTATATTGCAAAGCTTATTGGATTTTTGGAGCACGTGGTGACGACTTCTTGTGGAATAGAGTATGAACATACATTTGCAGTAGTACAGTTTGGTATTGAGAATAACTATGATGTTATTCTAGGAAGACCATTCATGTGCCAGTTAAAGATGGTTCAAGACTTCCGACTATGACTATATCTACTTGCACCATTGTAAAATTTGGTGATTGATGCAGAGTCTAAAGTACCTACATGGTTGAACTCTAAAACTCACATATGGATGTGTGGAGCTTCGGATTGTGATAGTCTTGCAAAAGAGAAGGGTGAAGAGCATAGGTCATTTGAAGATCTTGACTATATACCTGAACCTTTTCTAGAAGAAAGAATGGAACCCTAGAGTGGACTCAAATTTTGACAACATTAGATGTGTGTAGCAATGAGATCACCCCTACAAAGTTTTGTGATGAGGAAGGCTTTGATGTAACTCCCTATTTTATTATTAAGGTGTTGAACAAAACTAATGAAAATTTCAAGTGTGAGAGTAGAACATGCAAGACAAACAGGTGTGTCATGGATCACCATGCAAAGACACAAACAAAGAAAGAAAAACCACCACAAGAATTTGTCATCGTCAACATCATGAAGAATCGACAAAAATTGTTTCAAAGAACTTGATTCCAAAAAAAGTGCAATTGAAACTATATGAAGAAGCAAAGCTTCCAAGTTTCACATCAAATGTTCAACGAATTCAAGATCAACGAAAGGACAAGGATACACCAAAAGATCGATAGTCTCCTACAATGATCAAATTCAACATATGTGGAGAAACAAGAATTAAAATCACATGTTCAGTTGTGACAGATCCTTATGAAACAAAGAATATAATGTCTTCTGGTACGTGGATAATGATGGGAAAGCTGCCAATCACAGATCTAGAAAAAACAGTGTACGCAAGCTCAAAAATGTTGATTCCTAGCTTTGGGGTGGCCGATGCAGTACTCACATTGAGTATTGGGGAGTTCAAGGACACATTCTACATTCGTGATTGGTGGAGTTAAAGCAATGGACTTCTTGAGAATTGAAGTTGAAATTGTTAATTTCCGTTGATGACACCTTCAAAATGCAGAAAAAAAGGGGGAGGTAGAGCCCCCCCATCATCCGTGCGCTTGGATGAACATCTTCTTTCAACCATAAGAAAAAGCTTGAACAACAGCACCAGTAAAAGCCCCAAAAGCATCTCAAGCCCATGCAGAGAAGAAACAACCAACCATCATATAGAAAGGTAAAGCTAAAGCAACCGTTGAAGCAGATCAACCTCGTATGTCAACTTTACCTTCAACGAGTCTCCACCAAATGTCCAAAGTAGCCTCTATATCAAGAGACACACCATCAACAATGCAACGAAACCCCAAACAAGAAGTTTATTAACCCAAGTTTCCATCACATCAAAGTCTCTAGAAGAAGCCGAAGAAAATCAACCAAGTGTTAGTATCCAAAGAGCACATCAAAGTCAATGACCCAGTTTGGATAGATGAAGCATAAGTTCAACCTCAACAATAAAAGGTGATAGGGTGGGTAGCATCAAATGAGTCAATCACTGCTCAAGGTTTCTTTCAAGGAAACACTAAGATTTGCCCCAAAAAACCTAAAGCAACACCTTGGACCTACTCGCCCCAAGCAAAAAATTCTGCAAGAAGAAAGCCGAGCTATTAACAAAAGGAAAACACATCAACCACGAGAAAGAAAAACCGCAACAAGAAAAAGAAAAGTCCTTCAAAGGAATAACAAATGTGACAAGCTTGGGTACCAAAGTTAGATTTCAACCAAGTTACCCAGCAAAAACATGTGGAGCAGCAGATGATTCCAAGTAAGCTACTCAAAGCACAAGGATTTTATAAAGGTAACACTCGACTATGGTTGTCATAATAACTAATATCTAATTCTACTAAATAATTTTCTCATGTTAAACTGATCATTTAATATGGGGAAGTGCCAAGGGAGAAAAAGCTAGAATATTGGTTAAGTTGGCAGACCGGCCACAATAGGGATCCAAAGGAGAGAAAATATGGATCCAAAGGGGGGGCAATCTGCAAAAGAGCTATGTGCAACAATGGGCTCCAAGACCTTAGGGTTTAGTCCATTAAGACTTCCTAAATGCTAAGGTTCCAAAATTCAAAGGTTGTGTCCAATGGTCAAAAGCTTAGGAAATTGGATGTTTTGTGTGTGTCCTAAAAAGTCTTCCCAAGTCCTACAAAGGAGGGGGCGACCCCAAGAAGTAGGGGATGAGAGAGAAACTCACACACACACACACAAACAAACTCCCCTTACACAAAGGGAATGAGGGACACATGTCAGCTCCCTAGGCCAGATGCCCACAAGGTGTGCTCAAATCCTATTGGATGGCCATGGAGGTGGACCAATGAGAATTAGGCTAGAGTAAATCTAGTTTAATTAATTTAAAAACACTTAATAAAAGAACCAATAGGAATTAAGCTCTCTAGAAGACTATTGGACAGTCTCCCAAGGGTTCCAATGAGCATTCAACAGCCCAATGGCTTGCCTGATTCCTATTGGCCAAGAGGCAAAGGGGTCAAAGGAGAGTTTAGTTGAATTAATTAATTAACTAAAGCTCTCAAAAGAGGAAAGGGGGACACATGTCAGAAGACTATCACTTATGCTACTTAACTTTCATTAGCTAAGCTGAGAGAGGTCTAATGAGGTGCTAGCAAGAGCAAATAGCAAGAGGGGTCAACCAAGAGAGAGAGGGGTCTGATTTTTCAAAGGAAATTATCCACAAACACTCACCCAAGCTCATGTGTAGAGTAAGAAGACTCTCTCTCTCTTCTCAAGTTTTAAAGGAAAGCTTATCACCTACTCAAATCTTGTGAGAAGGGAGGCCTACACCAACAACTCTTGACTTTGTGATGCAAATCCTACCAAGAACCAAGCTTCAATGCATGCTCATCTCATCTACCATGCTAATTACTAAGCTAAGCTATGCTAATATGAGTGATTATGTGAGGAGATGTACATCTTTCTCGTAAGACTACTCCTTCTTCCTCTCAATCTAATATCATACCCCGCTAGCTCTCACCACCTTCGAAGGTGTGTGAGGTCTTGGGTATAAGACCGTGAGGGAATTGATGTTGTGTTTGATAAGTGTTTTGCTTAGTGCTTGAATTTTTCATCTTCATTGCACTAGCTAGTATTGAAGGAGCACAAAGATTTGTATTGTAAAATGTCTCTCTTGATGGGAGAAACCATAATACAAAGTCTTTTGGAGGGGGGACCGGCTCCATGCAAATCTGGTCCGCAATTTTTGTCAATTGATTAATTTCTCTCTCTTCTGAAGTATTGTTCATGCTATCTAACTAGGTGTTATATGTTTTGTTGCTCTCTTCACCCAAGAACTCTTGTTATTCTCATTAGGAATCTATTCTAATGAAATGCTCACTATGTTCATGTTGTTTTCCACCGCTATACACAAGTTACTAGACCATTAAATGTTACATTGGTATCAGAGCACAAGGTTTCTCTTTTCTTGCTCAAGAAGGGAGGTCCTCAAGCTAGCTATAAATGGTTGGTATTATTAATTGCATGTGAGTAAGTAGAATATGGATTATTCAGCCTTGTAGTGCGCCTGTCTTTGTGCAGTTAACGACACATCACCGTTGAGAGCTATGGTCTTAATAGTGGAGTCCTACGGGGCTTGCCCATGGCTTAACCACTATTGAGCTATTAGAATCTTGATAGGAGCCGGTGGTGTTTTGGTATTGAACAATCCTCTCTTCTATTCCTTGCAATTAATGGTATTCGAGCCACAAGTACAGTCGCTTGAGTGCTTTTTCTAAAGGGGTAAAGAGGAGTAGCAACTAGGGCTTGAAGTGCCAAAGTACACCTAAAAGTTGTTAGAATGATTGAAAATAGTAAAGAGAGTGAAATTAATGTTGATAACTTTGATTTTGCTAATGAGCATGCTACTAGTAATGCCCCGATGCTTGTTAACTATCTTGTTTCTAGGCTTCAACAAGCCATGGGCAATCCATCCCTCCAAAGTGAAGTGCAATGACAGCTTCGTGCTCATGGGATTCTCCAAGCTCCCCACCATGACGAGAGAGCACCTAGGAAGCCTCCTTGTGAGACTTCCAAAAGAGGCCTCTCTCCGATTCGGGAAGAAGAAGAGGATCCATATGAAGGGCTCAAAAATTTTCTCCTTGATGACGCATCTCCTTCTCAAAGGAGGATTCAAGAGCCCCCACCGAAGGAATGAGAAAGAAGTGAGTCTCTTACCACTTCGGCGGAGATGACTCCACGAAGATGGTGGGCTAAACGCTCTCCATCACCTCCAAAACGGAGAAGACCATTGCATGCTTCTCCACACCATAATTCAAAGAGGGATGACAAAAATCAAGAGAAGAAAAAGGCGAGAAAGAGGACACCCTCTTCTCCATCTTCTTCATCCTCTTTCTCTTATGAAAGTGACGGTGAAGACAAAGAAGATCAAGTCAAGAAAAAGGCAAGAAAGAGGTCACCCTCTTCTCCATCTTCCTCAAATTCTTCATCCTCTGAAGAAAGTGATGGTGCAACCTTTGAACCATCAAAAAGAAGAGGCCATAGGAAATCCTATGCCACGCGGAAGAGGTCATCCAAGCTCAAGAAGTTCAAAGAGGGAGGGAAGAGCATCTCTTTCCTTACCTATAATGGCACCTTTGGTGCTATGGACAAAGTCTTGGCCTTTATCCAAAAGTTCAATGCGGTGTTTGGAGATGAGGGCTTCATGGAGTCCTCTAAGCTATACCATGTAGCTATGCACTTTCAAAAGTCCACCAGACAATGGTGGTCTAGCCTACGGGCCAACGGTGAATCTCCATGAACATGGAAAGCTTTAAGAGCTTCCATTATGAAGCAGTTTTTGGCCACCGATGCCAAAGACAAAGTACTCACCGAATGACGAAGCTTGAAGCTCTCTCCCTACGAATCCATTCACATATATGTAGAAAATTTTTGGGACCTACAACTCAAAGCCACTGTCTTCAAAAATTTCGATTTTGGAGAGAAAAAGCAATAAGTTTTTGTGGGCTTAACTGAAGAGATGGTGGAGGATGTCAACTCCCAAAGGCCACTCACCATATCGGCGGTTATAACCATACTATGGTGGCTTCTTGAATCAATTTCCAAATGGGGACTAAAAGAAATTTTAAGCCCACAGAAAACAAGGGTTCCAATGAGCCTAAGGGGAGGACAATGCCCAAAAGTATCCTCCAGCAAAGCTTAAGAGAAGGGAGTTTACAAAGGCAAAAATAAACTCTCTTGAAGAGCTTGAGCGTTATCGCAAGGATAACCGCTATTTCAAGTGCGGCAAGCAAGGGCATGCATACCGCGCTTGTCCCCAAAATAACACCCGCCATGAACCTCCTAGATCTACCTTGGTCGAAATCCAAGAGGAGGAAACTAACCACAAAGGATCGCCTCTATGCCATGCTTGGGGAAAGGTAAGAGAACATGATGCTTTTATTCTCTTTGACCCTTGTTCTACTCACAATTTCATATCCACAGAGTTGGCCACCATGCTAGGCATACAAGCTTACGAGATGGGCGATGTCCTACCCGCAGACGGTGCTTTCAAGGGGCAAGAAGCTTTAGTCACTCCCTTAATCGAGAAATTGAGGCTCCATGTCCAAAGCTATGTGGACAAAGAGGACTTCTTTATCTCTCCTCTCAAGCATGAGGATGTAATCCTAGGAGCACCATGGTTTGATTGCATGGATGCCAATGTTAAATTCCCTGAAAAAAGAGTCTACTTTAGGTTCAGGAAAAAGGATATGTACATAGATGCCAAGCAAATGGGTAACACCATACCCATTGTATATACCCAAGCTTTCAATAAGTCAATAAAGAGCTCTATTTTTGTGTACATGATTTTTGTTAAAGATTCTCAAAATGAACCTAATGTTTTAACAAAAGAAAATAAACACACTCACAAGGAATTAGAGTTATCCAATTTTCTCAAGGGGTTTCAAGATGTCTTTATTGACGACATTCCTTGTGAGCTACCTCCTAAACGAGGCAATGATGACCATGCAATTGAACTTCTTCCTGGAAGTTCACCGCCTAACAAACCTCCTTATAGAGTTTCTTAAGCTCAACAAGAGGAGATTATGCGGCAAGTGCATGAGTTAGTTGAGAAGGGCATGGTTAGGCCTAGCTCATCTCCATTTTGTTCTCCTGTGCTACTAGTGCAAAATAAAGACATCACATATCGTATGTGTGTCGACTATAGAGCACTAAATAGGATCACTATCAACAATAGGTTTCCCGTTCCATGGGTAGACCTATTCGATAAGCTACAAGGGTCCACCTACTTCAGTAGGACTGACCTAAAAAGTGGCTATCATCAAATAAGAATAGTCGATCAAGAAATTGTAAAGACCGCATTTCACACTACGTTTGGTCTTTACGAATACATTGTCATGCCTTTCGGCTTAACCAATGCACCAAGCACATTCAACCGCTTGATGGAGAAGCTATTCAGGCCTCACCAAACCTTTAGTGAAGTGTTATTTGATGATATCATCATCAACTCTAGTTCACTAGATGGACACAAGCAGCACCTCCAGGTCATATTCCAAGGTTTACGAGAGAATAAATTTTACGTTGTCGGAATGTGTGCGGTCTAGCTGGGAAGGTGCAAAACCTCTGGCTGTGAGAGTTCGTGATGAGAGTCACAAACACTTTGTGAAAAAGAGTTTGTGGAGAATCAATAACCCTCTTTCTAAGGGTGACAGAGAATCTAAGAGCGTTCGTGATAGCAAAGTCACAAACCCTCTTTCCTATCGTGCTTGGAAATTGCTTGTTTACGTAGTTGAGATTAAGATAAGAGGATCATCAAATCACATTCAATTTCACTTTGAAAGACCATTGAAAAACACTAATGTTTCAGCCATGAAACCTTGATTCTCAAACAAGCACAATTCTCAATCAAAACCCAAACCTCTTTCATGGTATCATGTAGCCTCGCCTCCAATTACATAGTCGTAACATCAAATAGTCGAAAGGAATGCTCGAGATTCCACCTTCTTGGCGACCATTTTCTGATTTTTCAGAGATTTAAGAGCTTCTATATTGAAGCCCAAACACCATTTTGATAAGGGGAAACCCTAATTCACTCCCTCACAAGCTCAGATACAAGATTGCGAAGAGGCGGGACTGCAGCACACATAGATTGGGCAACCATGGAAGCTATTACCCAATAGAGCAAAATTGCAGGGTTTTTTTTTGTAAAAAGCAGCCCTCTCTCTCTTAACCACGGAATTTTTAGCTGATGTGTCAATTTTTAGGCCATTTTTCCATTTTGGACCAAAACTAGGCCATTTTCAGCTCATTTTTGACCCAAAAAATACCATTTTTGATGCAAAAAATCCCAAATGAAGTCAAAAAAATCCCTAAATTTATGGGATCACTTGCATAAGCATAAAAATCATAGATAAGCATCATTTTCCATCAATATACCATTTTGGGTCACTTTCCATGCAATTCTGCAACGACGTCTGTAGCTGCTATTTTTGGCAATTTTTACCCGCATGAATCTTTACAGGCGAGATGAGTGTGCCACTATGAAAAACTTGGAATATATACATTGTAAAACCAAATTAAGCATCTTATCAAGTGGAAAATCATGCAAATGCGCCACATCCAGGGCCACGACTCCCCAGATAGGTATGTACATGATAATGACCGTAGTAGACGCTTCAACATTTATCACAATATGTACATGATTGCTTTTATTTTCATACATCGAGAAGTGTCAAGAGTGAGGTGAATGTTTTATTTCACACTATGTATGTGCCACGGCACGACATCCACCCCGTCTGAACTTGCACATCCTCTGGTATGTGCGACAACAACATTTGTAGAGCATTAAAACTCACAATCAAACGCCATATTCTCACTTTCACCCTCAGTTTGCATATAGTTGGCTTCATCATCCTCTTCACTTGGTTGTGCATCAAACGGATCAGAATCCCCTCGTCTTTTGAATAATTTAATTCTTTTTCTTGCAATGGGAATTTTCAGTTCTCTCCAATCCAGTTCACACAAGGTGTAAGTTGCATTTCCATGTATATGTTTGACAACATAAGGACCAAACCATCTCTTTGCAAGCTTCCTTATTCTAGAGTACTGGTTTTCAAGGATACTATCGTACACCAACACCCAATCACCTTCTTCAATGTCTTTTGGTCTGAGCCTATGCATCTTGTCAAATCTGGCTTTGTTTTTCAACCTTGCATTCTTTAGACGAGCTTTTGCAAGCTTAATGTCTTCAGGCCTTCTTTCCAATTTCCGTATGCGCAATGCAAGAAGGTCTTCTCTACTCATCCCATCTTCCCATGGAAATACATTCCATGTAAGAACTACATCTTCAATTGGCATCACAGGTTTTTGACCATACATCAATTCAACAGGAATATAGCCAGTGACTGAACTATGTGTTGTACAACCCACAATGCAAATGGCAGTAACCTCGACCACTCTCCAAGCTTACCTTCACAAGCCTTAGCTAATGCTTTGATTATTGGAGGATGCCCTCTTTCACTTTTGCCATTTCCCTCTGGGTTATAAGCACAAGTTAAAGCTAGTTTGATGCCCATTCTAGAGAAGAATTCCCTTGCTTCATCAGCATCCAATTCTCCTTTATCTGCAGTTCTCTTTCCCACACACCCATAGCGATAGATCACATCTTCAAGAAGAAATTTACATACAACTTGTGTACTCTTTGTCCTCAATGCTCGTCCTTCAACTTGATTAGACAAATCTTTTCTTGCAAGCACCAAATACCTCGTTTGCCAAAGTCCCAAAGGCATTGTAACCAAATTCACAACCCATTTGTAATGCATGGCTAATGGATAAGTAGGATGTAGTCCATCACAATGCCGTACATTTGAATACATTTGGCATGTCACACAAGACTCCACAAACTCATCCACATCCTTATACATCCCTTTCCACCAATACCTTTCTTTTACCTTGGCAAATGTTGCCCATACACCTCGATGTCCTGCCCATAAACTTTCATGGAACTCCTTGATGATTTGTTGATGAGTAGCCTTATCGCATACTACGCGCAATGGTGTTCCATCTCCTCATTTAGGATGCTTCCATAAGTAGCCATCCCTCAAGAAGTATTCATATGCTTTTCTTCTTATCCTTTTAAATTCTTGCTCAGTCCAATCATCCTGCTTCTGCAGAGTACTTAAGTAGCGACCTATAAAGAGCCATTCATCCTCATATAGTTCCTCTGAAAAGGATTCAAGTGAAGACACAAAACATGCATGACTACTCTTTGCATTATCAATAGTGTAAAACTTGTGCCAACATCATCTCCTCAATAATCATGCCCTGTTCATCTTCATACCTTGCCCTAGATAGCATATCTGCCATTGGATTGTCTTTCCCTACAATATGCTTGAACTCAGGATTCAAGGACTTTATGTAGGCTATCCATCACACCATTGCAATAACAGAAGTCGAACAGTTTGTGATCATTCCAAGAAGAAGCAAACAATCAGTTTCCACAACCACTGATGCCCCTATCAAGTACTCCTTGTCACACCTAAATGCTGTAACCATCCCCCATAGTTCTCGTTTTACTTGTGCATAATTGTGTTGGCGAGAACTCAGAATCTTGGCTCCAAATCGCACCACATACCTTTTTCCTTCATCATCATCTTGCCCTAGTGCCCATCCTATCCCTGTAGGACTCGTGTCCACTGTCACAATGACAGGTCTCTCACATGCATAGTCTACCTTTCTCAAGGTTGGCAATGAAAGAAGTAGCTTCTTTAGCTTTCTCATGGATTTTGTGTGCTCTTCTTCCCATTGAAACTTTTGATTCTTTCTCAACAACCTATAAAGGGGATCTGCTACATGTGCATAATGTGGTATCCAAATAAGATAGAAGACGCAAGCACCAAGAAATCTTCGAACTTCAATTATAGTTGTACATGTTTCTTTCATGTTTTTGATTGCATCCATCTTTTTTGGACAAGGTCTTCTACCATAAGGACCACACATATGCCCCACAATAAACACTTCATTAACACCAAATATAGATTTTTGCCCTGACACGGTAAGATTAACTTCTTCAAGCTTTGACAAAATCTTCTCACAATATTCGATATGGTAGGCAACAAACTTACGGCATCCCCTTGAATCCATATCTTCATCTTTATCTTTGTCTCCACATCCTTTGATTGGCACATCATCAAGAAATGGCATTGTGATTTGAGGTATGAAGTCCCGTAGAACCATGTTTATCCCATTCATCATATGTGAAACTGAATTTGTTTCTCCTTGAGGTAAGGTACACATCCTTACCAGTCCCGATGGTGTTTTCATAGTTGTCAGATCTCTACTCTCAATATCTAGCTGAAATTGATCGTACCCTGAATAGAGATCTCCCATAAGTAAATTGACCTTCTTGCAAACGCCTCTGTAAATTCATCCACTATAGGTCTTGTACCCACATTCTTGATGGTAACCTTGTTTACAAGTTGCATATCTTGTATGAACCGCAAAGCTCCATTCTTCTTAGGCACAGTGAACCACCTGTTTGAATATGGTGCACAAGAAGGCTCCAAGATACCCATGCTAATCTTTTCATTGAGTAGTTCTATTAACTTTGGCAAATGTGCTTTTGGAACCGGAATTGGGCATAGATTCCAAGGTACATGAGGGATAGTGAAGATCACCATAGGTGCAACAACATTAGGATCAACACACCCTATCTCATGTGGCTGGAAAGCAAAAGCCTTACCATGTCTTGAAAGCATTTCTTTAAAACTCTTCTTCTCTTCTTTTGTTAAAAAATTTTCATAGCCAACTTTTATCTCTTTTAGGGATTCCATTGTGAACTTGTGTCCAGCTCTTTTTGGATCCCTGAGACTCGGCTGCAAAAAAGCTTGCTCTAGCTTTTTCGTGCAATCTGATGGTAAAGGTAAGGCCACTGGTCTCACTTTCTTTTCCACCGTTGTACTTGGTCTCCACACGGACTTCCGGTCCTTCATTAGCATTGAAATCTTTCTGATCTTCAAAAGCCTCAATCACATCATACATTTCTATAGAGCATACTTCCACAATGTGGGTTCCATCTTGCATGCTAGAATCCATTATAGCTTCAAGCTTAAGCATAGTATCTACATGAGAAACTTGTTCAAAGAAACCTGAAATGTATTCACTATCCTCTATGAAACCATTTTCTTTCATGTATTTATGTACACTATATACATATTGTCACACACTTCTTTTCATATCCTCAAGCTTCATAAAACATACTGACCCATGCTCTGTTAATCCCTGGAAACCTGTAGAAAAAGCTTCTTCTCGCTTTGGGTCAGGTGAGAATATTTTTCTTCTTGTACCATTGCAATCCCGCTTCACAATGGTACATGGCCAAAACCCCTTGTCTCGACTCTCCATGTACTCTTTGAACTCTTTGTTCGCTTTTGGTAGAGGATACTCACGAAGACTATTGTGGTTCCTCCTGTGATTCACACACACAATCAAAAATTACACATCTCGCTTCCCATCTCTGCTCTTTACCCTAGCATAAGCAGAACCATCATCCAAGACCTTTGTTCCCATGCGAATGGCTGCCCAAGGATAAGAGGATAGGTAGACATCTCCTGCACAAAGAAATTTTGCTCATCCTTCACATTACCAATCATCACTTTCACATTTGGACAAGCCCCATACAGCTCTCCTGATGAGTTATTTACAGCTCTAATCATCCACCCATGGTCTGTGTCATCGGTCACTTAACCTTCATGTAAAGACTCTTGGACATAAGATTGATCTCAGAGCCATGATCTGTCAATGCAACATATGGCTCCTCAAGATCACCCACCTTGACTAAGGTTTCTGTTGTAGCTCTTGCCCAATGACTTTTGGAGTAGTGGATTTTATAGGAGGCTTCATCATCATCATCATCATCATCTGCAAATCGAGCATGTGCATCTCTTCGAGAAGATTGGTAGCATCCTACCACATTTTCATCACAATCACTCTCTTGGACATGTATTCCATGTGCCTTAAGTGACTCCCCTTCACCCTCAAACTGTGGAGGAATAGACTCAGTGAGAGTTTGCCTCTTTCTTGGACAGGTTCATTGCTTGGATCTACATACTGGAGTGTGACTTCAGTGCTTTGGACTCTCTTGGAGAGTTTACCCACGAGATGCGGGAGATCAGGCATCATTACGCGACTACATTCGGAGTCACCCCGAGCTTGGCTTGAATGGTAGTGCAGTTGCTCTTCTACACTCCTGATAATTTGGATTGCTACCTTCTATAACAAATTGCTGACGTGTCGACCTACTGAAGAAAGGAGCTACCGGCCGAGGGGCCTAAACCCTAAGAAGAACAAGTAACAGAAGAAGAAGTCCTACCGACTTATGGGGGCCCCGTTCGATGGGGCCCCAAGTGACAAAGGATTAAAATAAGGAAGGACTTGCACACACATGCGCAAAAACTGATGACGTTGCAGATTTCCGGAAATTGCGCTGGCATGATGACGTGGTAGGCTATACGGATTTCCGTGTTTTGCATTGGCTAATGACGTGACAGGCTGTACGAATTTCCGTGAATTGCGCTGGTAGCTTTTTGGCTTTGCTTTTGGACCTAATGCTTTTGAGTTTGAAGGCTTTTTACTTTTTTTTATGATATCTATAATTTCTTCATGAAATTCACGTTTAGCAATGCCAAGAACCTCACCCAAGGTAAACTCAACTTTGCTATTCAAAATCCTTTCCTCCAATACCTGCTTTAAGTTTGTGGCAGCTTCAATGTCAGATTGTATTTTGTATGCAGGGCCTTTTGCTTTAGCTTTTCCTTTCTCTTTCTTCTTTCCTGTAGATGCCTCCTCCATAGGAATCTCAGGAGGAGGAGGCACATGTGGTGGAGCCTCATAAGAAGGTCCTGGATCCTTTCTTCCACCAGCTCTTGTAACCCTCTTTGAAGTAGAAGGACCTGCATCTCCATTCTCACGTCTGCGCTTCTCTTCCACAATTGCTTCATTGTTATAGCACTTTGCAAGATAGGCATGCACTGATAAATAGTCCACAGTGTCATCCCAACCTGTTGTATGGCGTATGCAATCACCGGCTTCGTGTAATACCTGTTTAGTTACCTTCCCTTTTTTGGCTGAGGCTAATGCATATGGCCACAAGCTATCAACCTCCTCAAAATCATCTGGAGTATACTTTAACACTTTCTTGGAATTAGCTCTATCTTTGCCCCATAGGTAGTAGCCTCCATTGCAGAAATAGCATGACTAGTTGCCATATCCTCCACTAACTTCCGCATACCTCCTTTTCCAAAGTTAGTTTCTAATGGCATACCTGTCTCCCGCAGATGGATCTTGCCATCCTTAAAAAACACAAGATCTTTTTTTAAGGCATCACTAAAGCTATCACAATCCCTTCTGCCATGGTCCGTGCCATCACACCATATGCATCTGTGCACAAATCCTTCTTTGATTTGGGATTTTTGTCCTGCAGAGCAGGTTGTCCTTTTTATTCAAGCCTTGTTAGCTTTAACTTCATTTATCACATGCCCTTAACATGCTCATCAAGCATTGGATTATCACCTTTTGGACTCACAACAGTAGGCTTTGGTGGAATCTTTGACGTGCTAGGAGGAGAGGTAGTACCATTCACCACCATCTTGTCCCTACGACGTTGCCTCTTAGCAAGCAATGAGACTGCGTCTTCCACCTCTTTCCACTCAGCCTTTAGACCCTGTTTGTATTCTTGTCTTCAAGGAGTAGATCTAGCTTTTCTTGGAGCTCATGACTTGCAACTTGAAGGAACAATTCGGTATTTTCACTATCCAAAGTAGCCCGCTCTGTTCCTGATAGTTGAGCATGGCGTAGCTCAAACTCTCTCAACAGTTCGGTGATGGAAAGTCCTTCTTTTGGCTTTGCAACCCATTCCAAGAAGGTCCTTTTCGTAACCCTTTCAAAGTCCTCCATGAAGTATTCCTCCTTTAGGGCTAATTTGAATTCCTAGGGGATTCACTCTATATACAAAATGGGACGCCACCTGCGAGCGGACAACTTTGATAAAACCCCTATATACGACTCCTATTAGGGAATATGACCCCCCTTTCTACGCTTATACGCCAATCAATGAAGAAAACTATCATACCCCTATCTTACATATAAAATTTAGGTCTCACATGATTTAGCTGAGTAAAATTAGTCAAAGAGTGTGTAGCATAATGACTGGCAACATATTAGAGAACCACTTCTATTGATAACTAGATGCACCCTCAATGTATCTTAGTTTGACTTTCAAACTATGTGGCTGATCAGCCTGCACTCTGGCTACTCGTCCAATTTTGACCTATCTAAATTACTCAAAAAACATGGTTATAAAGTTGTGTTAGGTTCTCCATGTAAATTTGCATCTAGAAAAACTCTTTATAGCTTTCATCCCCCAGCAAATGAACTATAATCACAAAACAAGAAATTGATACAAAGCAATGTTAGTTCTTGCATGTATCTTTGTAGCTATTGACTCACAAGGTCAAGGGCAGACTCTTTCGGGAAGACATGATTTTGAAACACAAAAACTTCCTCTCATTTTTCCCTTTTCTCACTTCTCCCCCCCCCCCCACACACACACGTAGGATACCCCCCTCCCGTATTTTTAAGCTTGGGAGATAAATTATTGGGGGCCTACCCCTAAATTATACGCTTATGTAACTTGTAAAAAAAACCCCCTCCCCTGCACTTACGTGGTTCAATAAGTTTTCCATGGTGAATCCCCCGGGTTTGAATTGCTCCCAACCTCCTCCATGCTCCTCCCTGATTCCCCTTATATGGTCTCTAATCTTGGGGACCACAACAAACTCAAAACTATGAATCATGTCCACCTCTGGAACCCATTGTAGCTCCATTTCCTTTACATAACCATGAAGAAACTTTGTGACATCTTTCCCTTCAAATTGGTCCATTTTGTTCACAATAGCTTGAAGGGCTTTGGTTGCTGACACCTCTCTTCTTTCTGCAGCTTGTTGTTGTTGCATAAACATGGCGAATGCTTGAAACATTTGCATTGTGCCTTGATCAAAACGCATTCCTTATTGCTCTGGTTGATCAATAGCTTTAATTATTTGTAATTAAACCTTTCAAAACAAGTATTTGAACCCCCACCCCAGCTGCTTCGCGTCGGGTTCACCAGAAATGTTGGAATGTGTGCGGTCTAGCTGGGAATGTGCAAAACCTCTGGCTTTGAGAGTTTGTGATGAGAGTCACAAACACTTTGTGAAAAGGCGTTTGTGGAGAATCACCAACCCTCTTTCTAAGGGTGACAGAGAATCTAAGAGCGTTTGTGATAGCAAAGTCACAAACCCTCTTTCCTATCGTGCTTGGAAATTGCTTGTTTACGTAGTTGAGATTATGATAAGAGGATCGTCAAATCACATTCAATTTCACTTTAAAAGACCATTGAAAAACACTAATGTTTTAGCCATGAAACATCGATGCTCATACAAGCACAATTCTCAATCAAAACCCAAACCTCTTGCATGGTATCATGTAGCCTCACCCCCAATTACATAGTCGTAACATCAAACAATCGAAAGGAATGCTCGGCGGGCTTCCACCTTCTTGGCGACCATTTTATGATTTTACAGAGATTTAAGAGCTTCTATATTGAAGCCCAAACACCATTTTGGTAAGGGGAAACCCTAATTCACTCCCTCACAAGCTCAGATACAAGATTACGAAGAGGCGGGACTGCAGCACACATAGATTGGGCAACCATGGAAGCTATTACACAGTAGAGCAATATTGTAGGGTTTTTTTTGTAAAAAGCATCACTCTCTCTCTTGCCCACGGCATTTTCAGCTGATGTGTCAATTTTTAGGCCATTTCTCCATTTTGGACCAAAACTAGGCCATTTTCAGCTCATTTTTGACCCAAAAATGCCATTTTTGATGCAAAAAATCCCTAAATTTATGGGATCACTCGCATTAGCATAAAAATCATAGAACCATTTTGGGTCACTTTCCATGCAATTCTGTAACGGCGCTTGTTAGCTGCTATTTTTGGCAATTTTTACCCGCATCAATCTTTATAGGCGAGATGAGTGTGCCACCATGAAACACTTGGAATATATACATTGTAAAACCAAATTAAGCATCTTATCAAGTGGAAAAGCATGCAAATGTGCCACATCTAGGGCCACGACTCCCCAGATAGGTATGTACATGATAATGACCGCAGTAGTCGCTTCAACATATATCACAATATGTACATGATTGCTTTTATTTGCATACATTGAGAAGTGTCAAGAGTGAGGTGAATGTTTTATTTCACACTATGTACGTGCCACAGCACGACAACGTTAATCGAAAGAAAAGTGAATTTTTCTTACAAGAGATTCAGTATTTAGGTCACGTTATCTCTCAAGATGGCATCCAAATGGATCCATCAAAGATAGAGGTAATAAAAGGATGGCCTAAACCAAGGAATCTTCATGAACTAAGAAGCTTTATAGGTATGTGTGCATACTATAGATGCTTCATAGAAAATTTCTCACTAATAGCAGGACCATTCCATGACCTAACAAAGAAAAAAGTTAGGTATACATGATCTGTCAAGGAGAACAATGCTTTTGAAAAGCTTATCTCTCAGCCTGTGCTTACACTACCGGATCTATCAAAGCCATTTGAGGTCCAATTGGATGCTTGTGGTGATTGCCTTGGAGTTGTTTTGCTCCAAGAAGGGCACGCCATAGGCTATGAAAGTTGAAGGCTTGACCCTGTTGAGCAAGCTCTAGGCATATATGAAAAGGAGCTCCTCTCAGTTCTACATGCCTTAGACTCATGGAAGCACTATTTATTGGGGACTCCTTTCATTCTGCAAACGGATCACCAAAGTCTTAAGTACTTCATGATGCAGACCAAGCTCCAACAAACAAATGAGGTGGGAAAACTTTCTTTCGCAATTTCATTTTCATATTGCTCACATTGCTGGCAAGCATAATCAAGTAGCCGATGCACTCTCAAGATGACTGAGAGTGAATGTGGTTTCCATATCAACTCACAATGATCTATCTTCTATGATAGATGAGTATGCTATTGATCCCAATCTTAGAGATGTGATTTCAGCCCTTACATTAGGGAAGAAAGAGGAAGCATTTACTCAACAAGATGGTTATCTTCTCTATGGCAATAGACTATGCGTTACTAGCTCACTACATGAGAAAGTAATGAATGAATCTCATGCTCCTCCTTATGCAGGTCATAAAGGGATTCAGTCAACCCTAAAAGGGATTGAAACATATTTCTATTGGCCTACCATGAATGCAAACATACAAGAGTATGTTTCTAAATGTGTGGTTTGCCAAAAGACAAAGTTTGATAGAGGGAAGCAACCGGGATTGCTTCAACCTTTGCCAATCCTTAATTCACCATGGGAGAGAGTATCCATGGATTTTATCTTTGGATTGCCTAAGTCGATCCATGGGAATATGGACGATAGTAGACATGTTTAGCAAACAAGCTCATTTTATACCTGTCAAAAAGACTAACAAAGCCCATCAAATGGCAACCTTCTTCATTTCACAAATCTTCAAGTACCATGGCTTGCCAATGTCCATAGTGTCAGATAGAGATCCTAGAATGACGAATAATTTTTGGAAGGGTCTCTTTGAGAATCTAGGGACAAGGCTAAACTTCTCTTCGGCCTATCACCCACAAATGGATGGCCAATGTGAAATAGCTAGCCTAACAATTCTTGATCTACTAAAAGCCTATGTAACGGAAGTAGATCAAAGATCCCAATGGAAAAAGTATTTACCCTTAGTGGAGTATGCCTACAATAACAACGTTCCTACTTCCACAGGAAAAGCACCTTTTGAGGTAATTGGGGAAAGATCAAAAAGTGCCCTGCTACTTAAGCTACACGAGAAGATCTTCATTGCAGATGAGTATAGCCGAGACCTACAAGAATCTTTCCAAAAGATTAAGGATGCTATCTCTATCTCATAGCAAAGGCAAAAGGCTGCTGCTGACAAGCACAAAAGAGTCTAAGCCTTTAAAGAAAATGATTGGGTCTTACTCAAATTTCCCAAGGCTCGATTAAGGCACACGACGGGCAAGAATCCTACGGGACACCAAAAGTACTATGCTAAGTTAGCAAAAAGGTACTATGGTCCCTTCCAGATTCTTAGGCCAATCAATGAGATGGCCTATCAACTCAAGTTTCCCAGCCATTGTCTCGTACACACAGTGCTTTTCATGTGAGCCTATTAAAGCCTTGCAAAGAAGAGCCACCTCAAGAACCAACTATTGAACATCTACCGGAGATTGAGGACCAAGAAGAGGTGCTGCAGCCCGAGTCCATCCTCCAACATGACTAGACAAGGTACTAAGAGGCGGTAAGACTATCCGCCGACGATATCTTATTAAGTTTAAGAATTATCCTTTTGAAGATGCTAGATGGATGCAAGGCATACAATTAAAGGATAACCTAAACCTTGTCAATGCTTACAATGCTTCCCAAGAGTAAGCAAATGTACAAAAGAAAAAAGTTTTTGTCTTATATGACTCTCTTTTTCTTTACTGTGCACAAAAATGAAGTAGTATGCATGCTTAGATCAAGTTTGCGGGGACGACGTCTCCCGAACACCAAGTAGAGCGTGTCACTCTACTATGGAAGATTGATAGGACTAATGTGTAGACATGCTTGCGGTAGCTTAGGCTCTCAAGCGCCAAATGGACTAGTCATCCAATCTGGAATGATGTCGTAGGGTAACATAGGGATCCTCTACCCGCTAGGAAAAGGACTAATGAATATGCTTTATCTTCTCTACCCCATAGTCGAGGATGACTATAATTGCAAGAGACAGGTAATGTCATAATAACTAATATCTAATTCTCCTAAATGATTTTCTCATGCTAAACTAATCATTTAATATGGGGAAGTGCCAGGGGAGAAAAAGCTAGAATATTGGTTAAGCTGGCAGACTGGCCACAGTAGGGATCCAAAGGGGGGAGAATAGGCATCCAAAGGGGGGGCCATCTGCAAACGAGATATGTGAAACAATGGGCTCCAAAGACCTTAGGGTTTAGCCCATTAAGACTTCCAAAATGCTAAGGTTCCAAAATTCAAAGGTTGTGTCCAATGGTCAAAAGCTTAGGAAATTGGATGCTTTGTGTGTGTCCCAGAAAGTCTTTGCAAGTCCTACAAAGGAAGGGGTGAGCCCAAGAAGTAGGGGATGAGAGAGAAACTCACACACACACACACACACACACACACACAAACTCCCTTTACACAAAGGTAATGAGGGACACATGTTAGCTCCCTAGGCCAGATGCCCACAAGGTGTACTCAAATCCTATTGGATGGACTTGGAGGTGGACCAATGAGAATTAGGCTAGAGTAAATCTAGTTTAATTAATTTAAAAACAATTAATAAAAGAACCAATAGAAATCAAGCTCTCTAGAAGACTATTGGACACTCTCCCAAGGGGTCCAATGAGCATTCAGTAGCCCAATGGCTTTCCTGATTCCTATTGGCCAGGAGGCAAAGGGGTCCAATGAGAGTTTAGTTGAATTAATTAATTACCTACAGCTCTCAAAAAAGGGGAAAGGGGGATACATGTCAGAAGACTATCACTTATGCTACTTAAATTTCATTGGCTAAGCTGAGAGAGGTCCAATGAGTGCTAGCAAGAGCAAATAGCAAGAGGGGTCGACCAAGAGAGAGAGGGGGCTGAGTTTTCAAAGGCAATTATCCACACACACTCACACAAGCTCATGTGTACAGTAAGAAGACTCTCTTTCTCTTCTCAAGCTTTAATGGAAAGCTTATCACCTACTCCAAGCTTGTGAGAAGGGAGGCCTACACCAACAACTCTTGGTTGTGATGCAAATCCAACCAAGAGCCAAGCTTCAATGCAATATCATCTCCTCTATCATGCTAATTACTAAGCTAAGATATGATAATATGAGTGATTATGTGAGGAGATGTACATCTTTCTTGTAAGAATACTCCTTCTTCCTCTCAATATACTCTCATACCCCGCTAGCCCTCACCATCTTTGAAGGTGTGTGAGGTCTTGGGTCTGAGACTGTGAGGGAATTGATGTGTGTTTGATAAGTGTTTTGCTTAGTGCTTGAAGTTTCCATCTTCAATGCACTAGCTAATATTGAAGTAACACAAAGAATTGTATTGTAAAATGTCTCTGTTGATGGGAGAAACCATAATACAAAGTCTTTTGGAGGGGGACCATTGGAGGGGGACCGGCTCCATGCAAACCCGGTTTTCAACTATTGTCAATTGCTTAATTTCTCTCTCTTTTGAAGTATTGTTCATGCTATCTAACTAGGTGTTATACTTTTTGTTGCTCTTTCCTAGACCATTAAATGTTACAATGGTTACCAAAAGTAGTAGTTCAACCTGGAACAAGGAAACTCAGTCATGTAGCACACGACTCAACTCAAAAGCAAGCAAAAGCAAACTCAGTCATGCAGCACATGACTCAACTCAAAAGCAAGCAGTTATAATGAAGAGCCAACTGAAGCCAGCCACAATTGAGGGTGCTACAACCTTTATATGGATACCTCATCATCTACTACAAAAGCAAGGCGTTTAAAATGATAATAACCAAATATGGATACCCAGACATAGTGTCCATCTTGTTAGAGCACAAGAGAAAAATGCAAAAGACGGTCACATAGGGACCAAAGACAAGGTGGGTTCGAAAATTTCTTTTGGAATCTCCATCACAAAGAACCCACACACATCGACAACCACTTCTCATGGGAGATAAAGCGAAGGCTTCATCAAATCCTACTATAACCATAGAGCTTGTTTCACAAAGTGAGATCAATATATGGCAAACAAATCAAGAGGAGCAGAAGTATGCCAACTTATGGACAATGTGGTGGCATCCAAAGACCAACGCAATCAAAAAGTCCTAGATCTCAAAAATCTATCGTGTTTTCGGGCTTAAACAGGTAAGTCCAAGATGCCATTAAAAATACATGGCACAGGAGTTAGAGTCGGGCAGCTAAGCCACTAATGAGCAAGGCATTAGTCCCAAAGCTTTAAGTAATATTTTCTATGGTCTAAGCGTCTTATCTATTCTAGGTATTGCTCAAGCTAGAGGAGTTGAGCATATTTATGTTGTGTCTCTCATGTTGTTATATGTGAGCATAAGAGTCGAAGTCTATTTGATTTTAATTATGGTGAAGTGAAGGAGGAAGTCCAAAAGACACTCACGCACTGAGCACAATGAGGTATGAGTGGAGAATCTTCTACATCAAAAACCATTCTTGGAAACGTGGAAGATATTGAGACATTCCTTGATACCACATGTGCTACATTTGTTCCTTGAAGCACCCATCAACTCTATCTTTCACACTGCATGCTTTTGTTTGACAAATTTCTCAGATGCATATACAGTATCCCATAATTCACACTCACATTTAGGTACTCTTTCTTTGTTGCTTTCAAGCACTCACCTTGCATGAACAGGTACTTCAAGTTCAAATGTTGAACTCCAATAAGAGCGTATACCAAAGTCACTTTTTTTCCATCGGGTTTTTTTCCTTTGGTCATCCATGTTTCAGACCCTAGATTAGAAACACTCATCATCATACTCATGTATATATTCCTTCTACATTATCAATAAGGAAATCACTACCCATATCAATCATCAAGGAATCACAGCAACAGTGTAGGTCTTCACATGCTTGTCAAGAGAAACTCTTCTCTTCAAGGACAACAAGACCACTACAGCAACAATGGCAAGTCAAAGAAAGACATATAAAGACAAGTGCCAAGCAATGACAAAATCAGCAAGAGAGATATTAGAGCAACTATTGTATGCATTAAAGTGGAACCCAAACAAGGTCCATCACAAATTCAACCATCCATAGAAGCTGAGTTCCAACAAAGGTAGGTAACAACATAGCTATCTTCACAAACAAAATTGGCCACAAAGAGGAGATTGTGCAACAAGATATAAATTTGCCTCGATAATCGAAGTTGGACACAACCATCAAAAAGCACCTAGCAGATATGAATTACTCAAGGAGGGGGGGAGCATCGTCAACCAGTCTTGAAGACAAGCTGCAGTCAGAGCCCTAAAAAGACCTTGCATATGGTCATGTCTGGGATGACATGAAGTAGGACGAGTCGAGTGTTGGAAGATTCCAACAATAGATGCTATTTCATAACAAGAAGATGCTCATCGAGAGGTTGTTTGAGCCCTCGTAAACAGAAAGTCATTGTAATTTCCCCATAAAAAAACCATTAGATCTTTGATTTATGCGGAATCCGAGGCCATGAGCTTCCAAGATTTATCATAAGTTAGACAAGCTTTTAGGATAGGTCAATTATTTTTGAAGTAGTTTTGGCCTTTGTACATAAAAGACCCATAGCCAGGGTATAAAAGGCAGCTTTATAAGGTTTTCTCTATAAGTTGTGAGCTCCTAATTACTATTTAAATTTCATATGTTTGTACCGCACCGCACAGTTATTGTATTGACAAACCAAGAGCATCATCATGTTAGCCTTGAGAAGCTCTTCATGTTGATATCTACATTGCAAGCGTCTCGCGAGATCCGAGCATCGACTCCCACGACCTTCCAGGTGACATATCTCACTATCCGAGTGTTGTTTTGAGATTCCTTCAGTTGCATTGGATTTCCAACGCTTAGGAGTACCTAGTAGGTGGGTCCAACACCATTTTTGATGATGTGTAATTTTGTTTCTAGAGAAAATTGTGATTTTTGCAAGTCTACAAATTTGAGTTTTGCTGGTCGAGAATTAATTTTGACCTAGTCAGGAATGTGCCAGTCAAGTTTGGTGTTGATTGTAATTTATTTTCTATTGGTTTTGCATGTGGATGTGTGATTGGATCGGAGAGGTAAAAATTAGGTTTTTCGCAGTTAGAGAGTTCATAGATAGTTGTCACAGAGTATATTGTGTTCAAACAAGAGATTGGCAAACTCTTGATGTGCCTCTATGTCTCAGTTGAGTCTTTTGCTCGCTCGGATTGATATTAGTCTTGGGATTGTCTCTTTGTGGGATATGATAGAGCTGTAAAATCCTTCCTTAGACATAAGGACCTCTTCAGTCTCATTAATAGGATTAAAAGCATTTGCACACAATTGGTGTACATAGAGTCGCCACTTGAAGAAGAAGACCAAGTATTTGTGCTCTTGTAGGCCCTTCCTGAGGAGTATAACCAATTATAATTGTGCTTAAGGAAAAGGAACCAATACCCACACCTGAAAGCATCATCAATTCTTTATAAGAAGAAAAAAAAGAAGATCACCAAAGTCAATAAGGAATCAACTTCAAATGGAGCGTATGTTGTAATATCTTCCAAGAATAAATGCACACATTGCGACAGAAACCACCACCTATCCAAAGATTGCTACAAAGTAAACCCTTGTAAAACATATGGTCAAAAGAATCATGCTACCAAATATTGCAGGCTTGATGAAAATCAAGTGAAGTTTTCCAGCAACAACAACACCAAAAGCAACTACAAAGAGTGATACAAAAGACAAAGGCAAAGGCAAAGCCAAAATCAACCTTGCTACTGAAGATTCTAGTGATGAAGATACCAACAATCAAGTTGGCATAGTCTACGATGATATATTGTGAAGCATTATCATTTGTACTTCCCTCATTTGTTTGTAGGGAAGGATTTGTGAATCTTACCTTGTGGATAGGGGGATAGTTTGTGCTCCATACCCTACTATTTTGTTCAAGGAGAGGCTTTGTGACCTTATGTGCATAGCTACCTGTATGTGTTTTGAGGGGAGGAGTGTGTGAATAGTGCAACAAAACCCACAAGGGGAAGATTGTCAAGGTGCGAGTTTTGTTGCACCACGAGAACTTTCTCTATCCATGTAGACTATCATGTAGATGTGATAGCTCATGTGATGTCCCAAGAGTCATGTGTAGAGTCAAATAGAAGGATCAAGAGTCAAGAAATATCTTGCCCTTTTATGAAGAGTCAAGAAATATCTTGCCCTTTTATGAAGAGTCAAGTGACCTTTGGATAGGTATAAGAACTAGGTGCTATGCCTATATAATAAACTTTGTGGTCATTTTCTTAAGTTGAATAATCAATTTGTGTGTGTTTAAATTTAGTCTATTGTGCATTGAGTTAACATCTTAATTAATCTCTCTCTCTCTATCTAATCATTATGATTACATGATGAATGTCACATTATGTTATCCACCATAGCCCATCACCACTCTCTCTCTCTCTCTCTCTCTCTCTCTCTCACACACACACACACACACACACACACACACACACACACACACACACACACACACAGTATAGACTTGATAGTAGTGAAAGATTGTAAGAGAAGATGATGTAGACAAGATTGCAGAGTACACAACATAACATAGCATAGCATAAGAGACGAGAGAGAGGAATCTTGAAAATCAATGGCCTAAAGATTGTAGCCCCAAACTCTTCGGCACCTCTTATGGAGTTTGGTATTTAATATTTGTTATTGCTTAAGTGCCAAAAATCGAAAGTTCCTCTCTACACCTAGTTCCACTTTAGTCTTTGCGTGATGGCTACCACTTATTGCATGACCCTATATAGGATGAGTTCTCACTAGTTATTGACAGGCGAGCCATAGTGGATGCTGCTCCTCGTTGACTTAAAAAGCCGGTAGAGCTTCTTTAAGTCCTTCCTTATTCAGATGCTTGATGCTTTGAAAGCTGATATCACCTAATCTCCTATGTCTAAGAATAAGAGAGCTAGACAAAGAATGAGAGCTGAAATTAGCATGGTGCATAGCATTCAATTTCACCTTGAAAAGTCTTCCATACCTCTCACCATGAGCAATGACCTTACCTTCATCATTCTTTACACAACAAAATTGATTTTTGAACTTCACTTCATAAACTTTCTTCACAATTTGACCTACTGAAATCATTTTTTTGGGTTATATCAGGAATACGAAGAACATTGGACAAGTCCTTCACTTCATCTCTGAAACTCCACTGAGATAGTGCCATTTCCTTAAATGACATGATGGGAATCATCACCCGTGAGGACCAAACCTTGTGCTTCAGAAGATTGAATTGGTTTGAACCAATAATGATGATGAGTCATGGGGTTGGATGCTCTTGAGTCAACATACGACTCATCTTTTGATTCTTCTTGGAGATGAGCCATATAAGTAGACATAAAATATTCCTCATGTTCCTTTGAACTTGAAGATGCATAATTAGATACCTCATTTTTGGCTAGTCCATTTGTGATTTGTGGTCTACCATTGGTTTGATTCCTCCAACAATCCCTTTGCCAATGTCCGGGTAGTCCAGAATTGTAGCAATAACTAGGGTTTTTTTCCATTTCCTCTTCCTTTTGGTCCTAGATGGTTGCCTTCTCTTCTCTCAAAGTACATTGTTTGATGTGTCAGAGTTGAGTGTGATGAAGCCATAAACCTTGAGTTGTTGTTGTGGTGGATGCCTCTTCCATGTCTTCCACCGCCTCTACCATTGAATCTTCCTCCTTGATGCATCACAAGGGCTGAAAACTGATTCCTTGAAGTTGAGTTTTCTTCAAAAAATCTCTTCTCTTCTTAGAGCCTCCAATGTTGGGAACTTCTCTCTTGCAATATAACTTGCAGGGATTTAATATTTACGTAATTACCAAAAAATTTGTGTGATCACAAGGTCTTGTTAACATATTTACATAATCACAGTTAACATGATCACAAACAAGCTGGTTCAGAGCAACCTGGAAACCCACAAAAAGCCCACTGGGCTTTTGCATTTTCCCGTCGGGCCCCGCCGGGAACACCCTAAAGCCCGACGGGCTATAGCTTAATATCATAGAGGGCCCTAATCGCGCACGTTCGGTGTTTTTTGTTGACACACACACACACACACACACACACACACACACAGATCAATGACTATCTTCATTGTGGAGCTACGTAGTGTCTCCACAATTATAATGACTACTTGCACGCAAAAAAAAGACATCATTTGATACACTTACAACCACAAATAGCTCGTAGATGTGTTAGCACATGTGCTCCAATTTGCAAGGAATGCTTGGCATTGTTATGTATCTCTCTCCGAGCCAATTGTGATGGTGCAGTTGAATCTCCAATGCAACGAGGAGGCAAGAAGTAGCGTTAGGATGAAGTGCCTTTGCACCCTGGCTTCTACAAGTAGAATAACTACTCATTATAAATGATGTTTTTAACCATAATCCGCATCATATTATAACTATCAAAAAATAGGACTTTGATATGGGAAATTGAGTTATGTCGTGCTGTTGACCCATGGGTCAACACTCCCCCCCTCCGAATTCATGTCCTCTCTGACATCACCTCATTGTCAATGTCGGTGGGGTCTTTGTTGTTGTTTTTCTTTCTTGTGATTTATGTCCTTCACATCCATCTATTGTTGTCATTATAGGGCTATTGCTAGATCTAAATTCAAAAAGAAGCCAATCTCGTTCAGCTTGACTCTTATCATCATGGATAGATAAAGCTGCAAATTCATCCATTGGAAGTTTTTTAGTAACTTGATCACAACCTCTTTTTGTTTCCATAAATATGATCACTTTACTTCCATCCATGAATGGAAACAAAAAGAGGTTGTGATCAAGTTACTAAACAACTTCCAATGGATGAAATACAATCGTTTTGATTTGAGATTCAAAACCAATGTTTGCTAGGGGCTTTTTAATTCTTTGCCTTCTTCGTATCACTTGTGTCGACATTTTTCTCCATTGCTTTCAATTTAATACTGCAGACATAAGAACTAGATGTTCAGTTAAAATAAATAAAAAAACTTTTCAATATATTAGAAAAACAATCACTAAGAAAGCAATCAAATCTACACAATATGAGATTTGCAATGCACTCTAGTCAATTCCACATATCGACCACATATGTTCTGAGAGAACGTACACATTGCAATGCACTCTCTACATGGCATTATGGAAACAAAAATAATATGAAATTGTCAATGCAATTATAAATATAATGGTTAGTTATATATCCTCTGCGATCTGAAAACAATAAGACACAACTATTTTGACATGCTACAAAGAATCATCAACATTTACATTGAAATGATGATAATTATTTTCAAAACACACATGAAAGAAATAATGCCGATGGTTGACCATCTCATGCACTAATAATCTTTTAAATATAATACATAATTCACTCCCTATATAAACCAATGCATGAAACAAGGCAATGAAATATTCAATACAATTACACAATTGAGGACTACTTGTACCCAATCAAGGATTGTAGCCCCCTTATGCATCCAATTCAATATATAAAAGCTAATTTCACCCAATTAAGGATTATAGCTCTCATATTGTGCAGTGGAAATGTATATCAATTCAAATCTATGATGGTGAAAAATGCAAGACTTCAAGGATCTCTATATACCCAGTACACTAGTACAGGGCATCCGACCCTTGACTATCAACTCGTTATTCAACTACAGCCCTTTTATGGACCAATGGCTTCGTCACAATGAGCATGACTCTCCAAATTCTCAATTGTTTTGGTTTAGTACCTTTATGTTCGGTGAAGGATTTAAATATTTTTTGAAGTGGTTACCGAATCAAGAATCACGTTCGGCCCAAAAAAAGGACCTGTGACTCTGTAACCTTAGGTCAATTCACAAGGAGATGACTATACCCGGTGCTCGGATATACTCCCCAGGGATTTTGTTGGGGTATAAAGCCCAATGTGGTCGCCTAGGTAAGTGGGCGGGCCGCCAGGTATGTACACATATTCTTTTGTATAAACCTAATAAGAACTCACTATGCTCTACACATTACAGTAGAGCGAGTTCACCATATCGTCGTGCTCTTCTTCTCGCACTCTCTCTCGCGTCGCACTTCCGCTCGTACTCCTTCATTTGGTATCAGAGCTCAGACCGAGGCTCGGGGCAGCACTGCAGGAGGCTAGAGTCACCAGCTCAAATTGGAGTGAAATTCGACAGGCGAAGACACGGCCCCAAATCTTGCGAGGAAGCCCGCAGGGCTAGGTGTTCTCAGAATTTCATTCTGAGGTCATCTCGGCCACCGTTCGGCTTCGACAAAGTTCAGCGCAGGCCATTTTCGACTACGTGGTCTCGGCGGGTGCAGATCCGACTCTACAAATTCGGGGTTTCGGCCTACGACTGCAGGTGCTGAGGATATCTGCACTTCCAGAGTGCTGATTTGTGGCTGTCTACACATCGAAGGACGGCTCACAGTTCTTGGAGGCGTGTCACATACGACACGGGAGTATCTACACACAGACTATAGGCGACATCCACTAGTTCATCAGGTAGCTTGTGTTTGCTGCTTGATATTCCAGATTTCATCCTGACATTGCAGGTACTTCCACATGGGATGTATTGTTAGAGATGATGTATGTCTGTTGAGGGTTTGCTGGCTGTGAGTCACGCAGCAAACAACCGTCGCAGCGGTTACAGCATATAGTGGGAAATTTGTGGATGTATGACTTTGTGGGAAGTCTATGTACTGTCAGATTTACTGCAGCCTTTGTTGAGGGTCGAGTGAGGTTTTATTGAGCTGGGGGATTCTCGAATGTTGAGATCCTTTCGGTGATACAGGTCTTGGAGCGATCCCTCGAGCACCCTTAGAAAGGCAGCTAGGATGTATTGACTGTGAGTTAGACAGTTGGGATTGCATCTTTGCTTTACTGCCGTTGAGGCATTGTCGCAGTCTATGCTTACAGGACAGTGACAGGACAGTGAGAGATAGTACAGGTGCAAGACAGGTTTACCCGCAGCTTACAGTGTCAGAGAGACAGTGTTTTTTGAGCTGTTTTTGGTCTGTTTTTTAGTACACCAGAGCCATTTTACAAAGGAGACTCTGCCGAAATTTATGCAGAATCTGAAGCTTTCTTGGTTCATTTGACAGGTTGATATTGGTTCAAAGGTCCGTTTATAGGGGAAACTCTGCCGAATTTTTCCCAGGAAAGTAAACCACTGTGAAGCGTAGCTATGGCTGTATCACAGGACACTGCTCTTTACAATATCAAGAAGCTGGATGGAACCAATTTCCCATTGTGGAAGAAGCAGATTTGGCACGTGTTAGTACAAAAGAAGCAGATAAAACCTATAAAGCTCAAGGGGATAAAACCAGAAGATATGGACGAAGATGAATGGAACGAAATGGATGAATTGGCACTTTCTACCATTATGCTGACTTTGGCAGAAAGCGTTTACTTCAATGTAGTAGACGAGATGTCGGCTTATCAAGCATGGATAAAGCTAAGTGATCTTTATGAGAAGCAGAGTGCAGCTTCAGAGGTATACTGGCTTAAGAAGCTTGTTGACTTGAAGATGAAAGAAGGGACCCCTATGTCCAATCATCTGAATGAATTCAACACATTTACAGTCAGTTGTCAGCTCAAGGTGTCAAGTTTGATGAACCTGTTAGAGCTATGTTCCTGTTGATCACATTGCCGGAAAGTTGGGACACTTTTCGCACAGCTTTGAGTAATTCTGCACCTCCAGATGGTTTGAACATAGCAGGTGTAGAAGGAAGTCTGCTTACTGAAGAAACCAATAGAAAGACAATGGAAAAAGGCAAAGGAACAGCCTTAGTTGTCAGGGGAAGGACCAAAGAAAAGTACAAAGGTGGAAAGAGGAATAAGTCTAGTAGCAAGTCCCGGAGTGCTAAAGGCAAGAGTGACATAGAATGCTACCATTGTGGCAAGAAGGGTCACATGAAAAGAGACTGCAGAGAATGGAAAGCAGAAAAAGGCAAAGAGAAAGCAGAAGACCATGGTGAGAAGAACAAGTCCTCAGTGAAGATTCAAGAAATAAATGTGACAAACACTGTTGCAGAGGATGACAGTCTAGTGTCAGGAGACATCTACTTCTTGAAGAATACAATGGACTCAGCTCTTCTTACTGCATCTGATGGAAATGCACTGAGTGACTGGATTATAGACTCAGGGGCATCACTTCATGTGCCTCCAAACAAGGAGTGGTTTACTTCTTATGTGACGACTAAAGATCATGTTCGGCTAGGCAATGGGCAGACATGTGAGATCTTAGGTGTTGGAGATGTTCAATTGAAGTTTCAGAATGGCTCTTCTTTCACGCTGAAGAATGTGAGACATGTTCCCGCAATTACAAAGAGCTTGATCAGCACAGGTTTACTTGATGATGCTGGCTACGTCACCACTTTTGGACAGAACATGTGGAAGATATCCAAGGGTTCTATGACAGTAGCACATGGAGTAAAGTGTGGAGGACTTTACATGATTTATGTATCAAATGTCTCTAAAAATGTAATCAATGTAACCGAGCAGCCGAACGTTTCTTTGTGGCATAGCCGGTTAGGACATATGTCCAAGAAGGGAATGGAAATCTTGTCTCGTTCTGGTTATTTGCCTGGCTTTTCATTTAATGATTTTGAATTCTGTGAACATTGTTTGTATGGTAAGCAAACACAACAGCCACATAAGCATAGAAGCAATAGAAGAGATACACAGTTGGCACTTGTTCATAGTGATTTGTGTGGACCTATGCCTAACCTATCTCTAGGGGGAGCTTCTTACTTTATGACATTTATAGATGATTACTCGAGGAAAGTATGGGTTTAATTTCTCAAGCACAAGGATGAAGCATTTAGCGTTTTCAAAACGTTTGTGACACTTGTGGAGAATCAGAGTGGCAAGAAGCTTAAATGCTTACGCACTGACAATGGTGTAGAGTATGTTTCAAAGGCCTTTCAGGACTTTTGTGAGTCAAAAGGTATAAAACGTGAACTTACTGCTCCTTAAAATCCTCCTCAAAATGGTGTTGCTGAGAGGATGAATAGGACCATACAAGAGAAGGTCAGAAGTATGTTGTCTAATGCACATCTGCCAAATGGGTTTTGGGCTGAAGCTGTATCAACAGCTGTTCATCTTGTAAATAGATCTCCTAGCAAGGTTTTGCAGAAGGATTCAGTGCCAGAGATGGTATGGTCAGGCAAAATGCCCTCATACAAGCATCTCAGAGTCTTTGGCTGTGAGGCATATACTCATGTTCCACAAGAATTTAGGAACAAACTTGAGCCAAAGAGTAGAAAGTGCATCTTTCTAGGCTATGGCAATTCTGGTGAGATGGGGTACAGATTTTGGGATCCCGAATCCAGAAAGGTTGTCCACAGCAATGATGTTCACTTTAATGAATCCAAATATCATTCTAAACTAGAGAGGGTTGAGGAGATTAGAAGAGTTGTCTTCCAAGAAGATGGACCTGCACGTGCAAGACAAAATGTCAGGGCTCAAGAGGAGCAAGGACAGAATAGATTGGAACCACAGGTTGTGGCTGAGCCTGAGCCACCTGTTGTGCGTAGATCTGGACGTGTCACGCGACCTCTTGATAGGTTTGTTCCATCTATGTACTATGTCATGTTGACTGATTGCAATGAGCCTTCATGTTACAAGGAAGCAGTGCAAATGAAGGACTCCGGGAATTGGCAATTGGCCATGCAGTCAGAGATGACAACTCTGCATAAAAACTAGACATGGAAGCTAGTTAAATTACCACGGGGCAAAAAGGCTCTACCTTGTAAATGGGTTTACAGGTATAAGATCACCGCTCATGAAAGTCAGCCAAAGTACAAAGCAAGGCTTGTTGCCAAGGGATTTAAGCAAGAACAAGGCATTGACTTTGATGAAGTCTTCTCTCCAATGGTCAAGATGACTACATTGAGATGCTTTCTTGCATTGGTTGCCATATTAGATTTGGTGTTGCACCAAATGGATGTCAAGATAGCGTTCTTGCATGATGATTTAGATGTGGAAATTTACATGCAGCAGCCAGAAGGGTTTGTTGAGAAAGACAAGGAAGATTTGGTATGCCCGTTGTTAAAGAGTCTTTATGGCTTAAAACAATCACCGAGCGCATGGTACCATAAGTTCCACAAGTTTATGCTTTCTCAAGGCTACAAACGTAGTGAGTTCGATCACTGTCTATACACGAAGAAGGCTAAGGATGGCAGTTGGCTGATCCTTATTTTGTATGTGGATGACATGTTGATTGCTGGCAAGCACTTGGAAGAAATTTCAGCTTTGAAGTCAAAGATGGCAAAATCGTTTGACATGAAAGACATGGGTGAGGCAAGTCATATACTTGGTATGCGCATTGAGAGAGACAGATCAAAAAAGTTGATTTGGTTATCTCAAACAAAGTATATTGACAAGGTTTTGCAACGTTTCAATATGGAGAAGGGAAAGGCATTGAGTGTTCCATTGCCACCATATGTGAAACTTAGCAAACAAGATTGTCCTGTGTCTGAGGAAGAACAGGGTGAAATGGATAAGATTCCATATGCGTCTGCAGTGGGTAGTTTAATGTATGCAATGATTGCTACTCGCCTAGACATCGCATTTGCAGTGGGAGTAGTAAGTCGATACATGTCAAACCCAGGCAAGAAACATTGGGAGGCAGTGAAAGGAATATTGAGATACCTGAAAGCTACAAAGAGTATGCGTATATGCTATGGGAGTCACGAGCTAAGTGTAAAGGGTTTTACAGACTCAGATTATGCAGGTGACTTAGACAACCGAAGGTCTACGTCAGGGTATGTCTTTACATTGGCTGGTGGAGAAGTATCATGGCGTTCTAGATTACAAGATTGTGTTACTCAGTCGACTATAGAGGCTGAATATGTTGCAGCATCAGAGGCATGCAAAGAATCAATTTGGCTTAATCGACTAGTAACAAATTTGGGAATCAAAGAAGAGATGCTTGTGTTATATTGTGATAGTCAAAGTGCTATACAATTGGCTCGCAATCCAGTTTATCACTCAAAGACAAAGCATGTGGATGTGAAGTATCATTTCATCAGGGAAATGCTCGAGGATAAGCAACTTCAGCTTGTCAAAGTTCACACCACAGAAAATCCTGCTGATCTACTTACAAAAGGACTTCCCTCAGAGAGCTTTGCGCATTTTCGCAAGCAGTTAGGTGTAGGGTAGTACATCACTTCTCCACATCTTTTATATATTAGCCCAATGTGGTCGTTGGGAGGTTGTTGGGGTATAAAGCCCAATGTGGTCGCCCAGGTAAGTGGGTGGGCCGCCAGGTATGTACACATATTCTTTTGTATAAACCTAATAAGAACTCACTATGCTCTACACATTACAGTAGAGCGAGTTCACCATATCGTCGTGCTCTTCTTCTTGCACTCTCTCTCGCATCGCACTTCCGCTCGTACTCCTTCATATTTGCCTAGTTAAAATGCCAAAGTAAGAAGAGGTTTACTATATACAGTCTGGCCCGTCGAGCTTTCCCATTTTCCCAGCGGGCCCGACGGTAAAACCCTATAGCCCGCAGGGGCCCGCCGGGAAAATGGGAAAGCCCGGCGGGCCCCGCTGGGAAAATGAAAAAGCCTGACGGGCCTACTGGCTCTATTGGTTTTTGCAGGTCACCATCAAGATCACGTTAACAATTAACGTGATTACGTGATTTTCTTGTGTAAATACTAGAGTTATTAATGTAATCACACGATCGTGATTACGTCAATGAAATCCCTGAATATAAGAGAAGTGACAAAGTGCTTGTACTCCGTCTTGATACCTTTGAGGACAGTTTGAATCATATCTTTATCCTTGACTTCTTCTCAAATGGCCGCAAGCTCATCTTGAATATTCCTAAGCTTAAAAGTGAGTGCTCATGCGCACTTCCACTTGTGTTTCATTCATCTTTGCCTTCAAATGCATGACCTTAATGATACTTTTACCTTCAAATCTTCTTGCAAGGATTTTCCAAGCTTCTTTGGCTGATGTAACACTCCTTATGTATCCAACCAAAGTATCCTTGTCGTTGATGTCAATAAAATGTTCAGCTTGAAGTGCTCCTCTATCCCAATCATTCCTTTGATCCCCATGGGTTGGTCTTGGTTCTTAACTTGTCACGATCTTCCACTATTCTTGATCATCAAGAGCGTTTTCATCTTGAACTTCCATGAGCCATAGTTGTTTGGGTTTAGCTTGCTCTCATCACCAAGAAGGGTGATATCACTTGAGGCCATTGTACGTGTGTGTGTGTGTGTGTGTGTGTGTGTAATGAGCACTCTCCCTTCTCTTGATTATGAAACCTCACACTCAACTAATGTAGTACTTAGAAGAGCTAGGCCGATACCTGTAAACTCTCAACCCAATAGCTTAAGCTCTATTTTTAGCCCATTAACCTAGAGCTCTGATACCATGTTAAAAATATCATACACAAGGTCATTGATCAGATTCACTTCTCAAGGTACATTTTAGCACTGTGTAAGTACTACGAGCTAGTACTTAGATTACTTGTGCTAATTGCGACAAAAATGAGAGTAATTGGGTTCATAAATGAAGTACTTGAATGATATAATCACACACACTAATCAAGAGAATAAGTACACAAACTAATTTGATGAAAAACTATCAAGAGAATAAGTACACAAACTAATTTGATGAAAAACTATCAATTCTATTATTAATGGTGCAAATACATGAAGTCCAGGAGGTTGATTTGGGATACACTAACCAATGGGAGAGTCAATTCAATATCCAATCACAAAGTACTGAAATAAGACTCTAATGTGGGCTTTAAAACTCTGAGATTATCCTCTCTCTCACACATGAGCAGACATCACATAGCTCTTTATATAGAGCTCCACATATAGGTAGTTAGTATGTGCCACTACAGAAAAATAACATTCCAGGGCTTATTTTTAGAGAGTATAGTGTGAAGAGGTTAGATCATCTGCCCATGATATTTGGTATTCTATAGATGACGTTACGAGATACAGCTTTTCTTTTGGAAGCTCCTCCAAATTCATCTTAGATTAAGAAAAATCAGCTCTGCAAAACTACTAATGAAAAGGTGGCCAAGCTCCAATTTTCTTGCCTTAATTATGGGAAAAGTGATTTTCTTCCCACCACTCATGGCATGAATGATTGACTCGCGACTAAAGATGATCAGTAAATGTTATTTCGACTTACAATATTTATTCTAAACTATAATATGAAGTATATACAACGTATCCAAAGTATGCATGTGATATTGATTCTTCGTCTCTTCTTTCAGATCTACCTTAGTGGCATAGATTTGACAGTGTCATCTTGCACAACGTTGGCCCAACATTTCACACCCAATGATTGCTTTATGGCATGGATGATGATGAAGGCCCTAAGTAAGATGTTGGGCTATCATGACATTAGATCAACGATTAATATGGGTCAAGCTTTTGCTGCTTGCCATGAGAAACCTTCTTACCATGGCAACTGCATGAGTAGCATCATTTTTTTGCGAGGGGATTCCATTACCTATTAGCATGATGTAATTCTGATGCATACATGGATGTTGAATACTCTTTGAATTCCAATTGCTGGCCTCATGGTGGACTTCTAGTGCAATCTTGGACAGTGGCTTTTATTGGCACTATCATGAAAGCGAAGTGTAATGCTTTGTTTCACAAATCGAAAAACATGCCCAAGTTCACCTTTCAAACAAAATGCAAGTGCAAACCATGAACTCATCATAGATTTCCAATCCTCTATACAACCATTGAATCCATCCTGCAAAGTGTGAATTCAGTCCTCTACCATAACCTTGGGTAGTGTTAGATTTTTAGTAAACTTTTTTTGGGCGTACTCCAATGTATTGCAAGATGACCCATCATGTCTAAACTCACCTTCAAAAAAAATGCAAGTAATAACCACACATCATAGCCTTCCACAAATTTATATGACCATCAAGGTCGCTGGTTTGCGGGTAGAGGATCTTGACCCATCATCAGCTGCCATTTCACATTGGTTGCCACTGAATTCTTTCGAGAACCCATTAACCTTTCCAAACTCACAAATGAATAGCAACTCACAATGCAAAGGGTGATGTGTGGCGTTCCATTGACATATTATTTCAAATGTGTGAGAATGATGATTGGTCGCAGGATAATCTCTGCAAGTTTAAACAAAACCTTCAGCTACTACTGAAAAAATACTTCAAGACAGCATGGACTGACACTCAAATTACTCATTACATGGTAAATTCAAAGAGCCTCATATAGTCTTAGTACTAAGTGTGTGTTTAAATTTTTAAATAAATTTCTTCTTTTGCAGCACATTATTTTTAATCATTTGCCATACTTCATTCAAAAGTATGGGAATCCAGGTATATGGAACACCCAAGGCCTAGAGAAGTCTCATTACATGGCTAGAAATGCCCACTTCAGACATACACACCATGGAGGCTCTTGAAATAAGGCAAACAACCTCTAGGAGTTATTTCAGTGGTTTTATCGCAAAATCATTCATCGCATGCAACAAAAGCAAGTATTGGCATCTTCAGCAACTGTACAGGCAATCAGACATTTGCAAATTCAGAAAAGAAAGCAAGTAGACACATTCAACAACTCAAGTGCTCTTGAAAGTCAAACCAGGTGGAGAGAAACAATGCAATATGCCAATCATCGGTGGAACAAGAGAGTTAGAGTTTAGACGATCGATGTACCCCAAATTCCTGTAGAATTAAATTCAATATGTACCACAACTATTTCAACATTTTGATGATTTGCAAATATCATTTGGAACCTCGCCCTTATATTTGATCATTAAATGTTTTCCATACTCGAAGAGTTCAGTAGGGTTTTCTTTCCCTAAAGATAATGCCATTGCTGTGTATGTGTTGTAATATGCTGCATGACCCCCATTATATCCTGGCGAGTAACCAAAAGATTCTCTCCCAAAAACCTTGTCGAGGAGGATTACTTTGTCAGCATAATAAATAACCTTCATTGTTTACAGATGTATAAAAAGATTACTTCATGTCTATGGAAAACTCTGTGGAAATCATGAACTGTACAAGTCCACCTTTAAAGCTGTCAAAGTGCCTAATCAGACAGATCCGAATTCCTCCGCAGTTGGAGATCTCTTCTCCATGCAGAGTATATACTCCAGAGTTTTTTGTCTCTTCATCTATGTATATCAAAGGTATTTCCTTGTAATGGTATGGTCCAACATTAGTGCTATTATTAATTAAAGTATTGACCACAAGTTAACCTTATTTTGCAAAATGCTCTGGAAAATTATACAATAGAATATTTACAAAGGCACCGCGCTTCAATGATTCAACATCTACCATCTCTTTCAACCCCAAGAATTTTAGATACAAAGGATAGTTTTGTCGACGACCATATTATAGCATTAACAATGACCGGTGAAGAGGTAGTCAAGCCAGTTTCCAACACCTTAAACCAAATTCCTCAAACTGACCCCATATTAGAGGAAAAGACACCGATAAACTTTGCAGTTGGAGCGGCTGAATCCGAAGCTGGGGTTGAGCAATCTTAAGTAGACCAAGTCCATGAAAATACAGATGTAAAATGCACCTCGAAGACGAAGAATGCAACAGAGGTTCTAGTCGAAGCAGAGGAGAATAAGGGAGTGCTAGGGGAGGAGGCCAATATTGCAAATCAAGGCCAGGAACAGATCACAGAACAGGTTAACCATTCGGCCATGGAAACACAAGAGTCATGTACTGCACAAGCACAAGAGGTGGATACGCTTGGCAATACACAAAGAAACATCGACATTCAAGAACAAAATGTCAACATTAGAAATGACCAGTATGGACTCTTGCTTCAAGTAGATATGGTTGTTCCGGTAATATCCATTATACTTAAATAATTAATGCTTTTTTGTTTCTAACTACTTATATGTATGCACACAATGATTGCAGAGACTGACTATCTTGGATCTCAATGGATTGCTACTCCTACGACAACCGTACAGTGTACATACAGAGTTCTCCGATTTACGTAGTTTCCGCTTGGGAAATGTCAGAGTATTAATTCGACCAGGCACAAAGGAATTTTTTAATTTTTCGATCCCAAGGTTTAGGGTGGCTATCTGGTCTTCAATGTAGGCCCATAACTTGAATCCCCTTGTTTCCATAGTTTGTAATTAGGCTGAAATTTAGCGATCGGCTTTTTATTTTGTGTATAGTCAAAGAAATTGTAATACCATTGCGGGACATTTCCACCCAACTAAACCTATTGTACCACTTTTCTACATGCCCTTTGAGTAGATCAATGTACCTTATGATGCTTTCAACACTTTGTTGATCGATGACACACCACACAAGGGTTTACTTAATCCATCCGGCACTACTATATCCCCACCTTCGTTTGAAGGGCATCTTCACGATTTTAACCTAGAGGATATTTTGGTCCCATATTTGCAAGCAATATACTTAAGCCCATTGAGCACATCGGAATTTGTACTTACAAATGTACTTAGTAATTCATTTATTATACCTTAAATTGATACTGTCTATCTATCTATGTGTTTTGAATACTCAGAGAGAGAGAGAGAGAGAGAGAGAGCCTTGAGCAAACACTTGATATTAAGATTAAACTAGTCAAAAATGTTTCATTGAAGCCATTCAAGGATGATTACATGGGCACAATTTGAATACGGCCAGAGAGATCTCCAAAAAAAAATGCTTCTCCCTTAGTTGCATTACTCTTCGTCCATTCAGCAAGAAAGAAAAGTTTACGGAGTCAATGTCAGCAGTCTCCTCCACTATGTCATGTCGAAGTTGCAAAAGATTGCATTGCTGTCTTATTGTAATTACTGTCATAAGATTTAGGTCTTTGTCCACCACTTCCACGTCTTGACCGCATTGTTTGCCAAACTTGCTGCCTCTTGATCCATAGGCACATAGCAACCTTCAACAATGTGAGAACGCTTGTACCAAAAGGAGATTATTAATTTCTGGTCGCAAGCATATACTTGACAATGAAAGTGTCAACAACAATCTCGCAACATATGCTGACGAAGAAAATTTGGAATGTCGGCCTCTACACCAAAACAAACTCCATTGCGCCACAAGGGAAATGAGATGAGGGAACAACCTAGTCTTGGAAGCGTGGACTAGGACCGCTACAGAGAGAGAGAGAGAGAGAGAGAGAGAGAGAGAGAGAGAGAGAGAGAGAGAGCTATCACTATGAATGAAGCATTAACCTCAATGTGTGTACAAGGAATGGATAACTTCAAGCACTCCCAACACAAATAGCATGTAGATTACTAAACAACAACTCAAGATTTATCCAAAATCACATCAAACACTCTCACACACACATAAAAGATCTCTCTTAATTAACATAAGTAAGAGAAGGGGAGATTACTAGCATAAAACAATTTGCACTCTAGAATGTGCAAAGAATAGAGTGAATGAATGAGCTTTATGGACTCATGATGAGTGATACAAAGACTCAATGAGGCTGCGGGAGACTTGAAATTACAAAGGGGGGGGGCTCTTTATATAGGCAAGAGAGTGATTAGGAGTGAGGTTAAGATCCAAGTGCAATTCGTACAAATGAAGCTTGATTAGGGACATTCCACCAATGAAGAAGCTCCTTCCAAGTGATTTGTTGACCTATTTGCAACTAATTGGTTCCATCATCACTTGTGTTGTCTTCACTCCTTCCTCCATAGCTTGAGTCCAAGAGCTTCCTTATTTTAAAATGTAAGGAATCTACATAAAATCAAGGCATATCTAGTAATAATAGAAAGGGGTTGAATGAAAACTTATGAATTACAACTAGATTTGAGAGGTGATTAGAAGAGGAATTTGTGATGGTTTTATGAGCTTGAGAGAGAGGAGGAAGGAGCGGAGGGTGAGAAGACTAATGGCTGATTTTTAGAGAAGGACTCAATGTGGAAAAGGAAGGGTGTGTGTGTAAAGGTAGAGGGGGTGGTCTCCACCACAGTTGAAAAAACTGGTGTCCCCCATTTTGGCCATATCTCCTAGACCGTAGATGCAAAAATTATAAAAAAATATGGTCAAAATCTCCAGCTCATCAGCTACAACTTTGATGAAGACAACTTTTCTTGGATCGGAGTGGAAGTATTTTTTAAAAATCCAGCAAAATCATGTGTCTGTTTCCTTCCTTTACCAAGTCTTCCACCTGGGTCCCATCTGTTTGAATCATCATATGGCTCCAAAGCCATGATGATATGAGCCACTCATGACCCTTGAATCATGGGTGCATGGCTCCACAAACACATCATATCTTTTCTTTTCACATTTACATATTTTCCCTTCCCTTTACCGCTAGGTTCTACCTTTCACCTCCTGTGAACTAGTCAAGGAAAAATTCCCATCAAGTCATTTTTTGAATTTTTCCAAGAGGTTTTTCTCACTCTTTCTTTTATTGTATACCTCTAGAAGCAGGGAAAACCAACAAAATATAGTAACCAAAAAATTTGTGATAGGCTCGGATCATAGCCCTAGCCCCCCCAAACCTGGCTAGAGGTATTTATGCCTCTAGCCTACTTTCTTTGATCTTGGGCTGACCTTATTCTGATGTGATAAGGCTTTAGACGCCATCCATTTGTGCTAGTCTTGTGCACTTTACCATCAATGTCTTGATGTCTGTAAGAGCAATTTTTGAACTTTTTGGTGACCAAGAACGGGCCTTCCCATCGAAAAAGAAACTTTCCATCCTTACGAGTGTTGAAGCGATTGTCATATCGAAGCACTAGAGATCCCTTTTTAATGTCTTTAGATGCTAGCTTTTTGTTGAACTTTTCTCTGCGCTTCTCTGCTTCTTGAGAGTAGTGGTTGATGGCTTCTTCACGATCCAATTGTAGCCTATCTAGATCCATGATCCTTTGATGTACTTTCTCCTTTTGAGAGCCTACCTGGCTACCCAATATTCGAAGACTTGTTAACTTCATTTCAATGAGCAAAAGCGCCTCCTTTCCATAAACCAAATGAAAGGGTGTGTACCCTAATGCGGTTTTGAAGGAGGTTCTATAGGCCCATAGAGCTCCATTCAGGTGTTTGTCCCAATCTTGGCGCCTGGAATGTACCTGTTTGGTGAGAATTTTGCAAATGATTCCATTTACCTTTTCCACCAAGCCATTGCACTGAGGGTAGTAAGGAGTAGATTGTTGATGCTGGATATTTAGCTTTTGCATGAGTTCTCCTACCAAGTCTGCTCTAAACCCTGGTCCTCTATCAGATAGTATTTCAAGAGGGGTGCCAAACCGGCAAAAAACAGATGTGGTCAAAGATGAACTGACTCACATCCTTAGCAGTAATTCTATTGGTCGGCATAGCCTCAGCCCATCTAGTCATGTAGTCTACTCCCATAATGATGTACTCTTTACCTGACTGAGTGCGTGGTAGAGGCCCTATGGCATCAATTCCCCACTTCTCAAAGGGCCCATATACCTTTATTGGGTTTTGAGGTTCAGCTATAAGCCGTCGTGGTCCTGCTTTTTGACATTCATCACATTTTTGACACTAGTATTTGACATCACGATGAAGACTTGGCCAAGTAAACCCAGCTTGTAGAACCTTTCTACTAGTGATGTCGTGTGCAAAGTGTCCTCCACACACATCATCGTGACAAGCTTTTAAAATCTCTTCAATTTCACTCTTCAAAGCACTCTCCTAAGCACACCATCCTTACCAAGACAATACAAATTATCATTTACTATGCGATACCTAGTAGCCTTCCTAGCTAACCATCGCCTTTCCCCTGCATTCAAGTGTTTAGGAGCCTCTCCTTGCTCCAAAATGTGCATGATATCTTCTAAGTCCTCCTTGCCTTGCTGAAGTGGAAGTTTGATGGTGGCCACTGCTCCCACTATTGACTCATTTAACTTCGATGATGCTAGGTGGTCTGCATCCTTGTTTTGGTCTCTTGGCACATGATGTACTTGTGCCTCCCTAAATCTCCTCATAAGAGCTTTGGCTTCTCTCATTTTAGTAGAGAGACTGACATTTTTGCAAGCCCATGTACCTTGCATTTGCCTTACCAAAAGCATGGAGTCACCAAAAGCATTTAATCTCTCAATTGAATTATCCAGGCACCAACAAAGGCCATGAATTAGAGCTTGATATTCTGCTTCATTGTTGGAGTGGACATCTTCTAGAGTGATCCCTTCACCATGGATCCTCTCTCCCAATGGAGATAAGACCATGATGCCTGCAGCTACCTTATCCTTGGTTCTCTTGTATGCTCCATCAAAGTAGAGGCTATGTAATGGAATTTGCCTATTCAATTTGAGAGTAGCGGAATTTAATGAGAGTACTTTCAAGAAATGATTTTGTGAACATAGCGGGTAGACATAATTGAAGATAGCAACATAATTATAGCAAATAGTTAACTTGGCATGGACAATACTTTTGCAAGAGAGAGAATTTAGAGAACATGACAACAGTTGAGGACCGGATTTATGTGGAGACGGTCCCCCCTCCAATAGGCATTTGTATTATGATTTCTCCCATAAAGAGAGACTTGTTACAATACATTCTTTGTGTTCCTTGTGACCTAGGTGAAGCAATGAAGATGGAAAGCTTCATGCATCACCATCATAGCATAACCTAAACTTGAAGAAAGATTTAACTATACCAAGCCTCAGTCCCAAGACCTCAAACACCTTCGAAGGTGGAGAGAGCTAGCAGGGAATGAGGGTAGGGAAGAGGAAGAAGAAACATTTCATACGAGAAAGAGCTAGTTCCTCACTTATCATAACTCTTGTGCTAGCATACATAATAGCATAGTAATGAAGAAGAAATAGATGGCAAGCTCAAGCATTGAAGCATGGCTCTTGGATGGATTTGCACTCCATAGCCAAGAGTGTTGGTGTAGGCTCTCAACCTCTACTTGCTTGGAGAAGGAGAGGGAGCTCTTGCACTTTGCATAGTACACAATGAGAGTGTTTGTGAGTGTGTGTGGGTGAGTATACCCCCTAAGCACCCCCCTAGCTTGCTTGGGTCGACCCCCCCTTGTAGCTCATGCTTGAAGCTCATTGGACCCCTCCAGGCCTAGCCAATCACAAGCAGGAGCCATTACAAGCAACATGGGTAGCCTTGGGACAAGTGTCCCCCTTTCCCCTTTGAGAGAGAGGACTTGATAAATGCAAAATCAATTAATTAAATATCCTAAATTATCATTGGACCCCTTGGGTGGCCAACCAATAGGCTTCAGGCACACCATGAGGGCAACATGGGGAGGAACTTGACAAGTGTCCTTGCTGCCTCTTCAAGCTGGGGCTTCCCTTGTGTGTGTGTGTGTGTGTTCTCTCTCATCCCCCCCCCCCCCCCCCCCCCCCCCCCCCCCTTGTAGGCTTGCCCCCCTCCTTGTAGGGATATTTTTGACTTTGGATGAGCAAGCCCCTTAGTCATCAAGCATGACTAAGCACTTGAAGTAGGGGGTGTTCCCACAAGCATCTCAGGCAAGCTTCTCAAAGCACCTCAAGCACCTTAATCATGCACCAAGTCAAGCACCTCAAGCATGGAGCCAGTCAAGCACCTCAAGCATCTTAATCAAGCACCTCAAGCATGACAAGCACCTCAAGCAGGACAAGCACCTCAAGCACGACAAGCACCTCGAGCTTGGGCAGGGTTCCCACCTCAAGCTCAGCCCTAGCTTACCTAAGGTCAAAGGACTTTTACACACATTATTGGAGATTTTCAATGAAGCTAACCCTAAGGTATTATGCTCCATTGGTTAGCCTTGATTTTGATAGACCATCTCCCATTTGGACCCCTTTACTATTGGCCCCGTGTTGAGATAGATCTATAAGCACATATCTATATCTTAACACTTGTTCCCATTTATTCTCCCACATTAAGTGATCAATTTAATATGAGAAAATCATTTGGGTTGGTTAGATATTAGATTTTATGACATTACCTCTCTCTTGAAATCATAATCGTCCTCGACTATGAGGTAGGAGAGATAAAGCCTTAGTCATTAGTCAATCGTACTTAGCGGGTAGAGGATCCCTTTTTTACCCTACGACATCTTTCCAAGATGGATGACTAATCCATTTGGTGCTTGGGAGACATAGCTTCCGCAAGCATGTCTACTCTTTAGTCCATTTCATTCTCCCAAAGTAGAGTGACAAATTCTACTTGGTGTTTGAGAGACGTCGTCATCACAAACATGATTCTAAGCATGCATACTAGTTAAATTTGTGCACAATTAAAAAGAGGATTAGTCTTATAAGACAAAAACATGAGTCATTTAAAAGAGAGTTGTACATTTGCTTACTCTAATGTAGCATTGTAAGCATTGACAAGGTTCATACTATGCTTAAGTTGTACTCCTTGCATCCATTTAGCATCTTCAAAAGGATAATTTTTGAACTTAATAAGATACCGTCGGATTATCTTACCATGTCGTAGTACCTTGTCTTCATGCCGAAGGACAGCTTCGGGTTGTAGCACCTCTTCTTGGTCTTCAACTTCGGGAGGGTCTTCAATAATTGGTTTAGTTGGTGGCTCTCCTTTGTAGGGCTTAAGTAGGCTTACATGAAAGGCATTGTGTATAAGACAATGGTTGGGCAACCTGAGTTGATAAGCCGTCTCATTGATGGGCTTCAAGATTTGGAAAGGACCATAGTATCTTTTTGCTAGTTTAGCATAATACTTTTGATGGCCCGTAGGATTTTTGCCCGTCGTTTGCCTTAATCGAGCCTTAGGAAACATGAGTAAGACCCAATCATTTTCTTTGAACATTAAGGCTCTTCTGTGCTTATCAGCAACAGCTTTTTTCCTTTGTTGAGAGATGGCTATAGCCTCCCTAATCTTTTGAAAAGATTCTTGTAGGTCACGGCTATACTCATCGGCGGCGAAGATCTTTCCATGTACTTTGAGTAGCAAGGGACTTTTAGGTCTTCCCTCTATGATCTCAAAAGGTGCTTTCCCCATAGAAGTATGTACAGTATTATTGTAGGCATACTCTACTAGAGGTAAATACTTTTTCCATTGTGAGCGTTGATCTACTTCGGTAACATAAGTCTTGAGTAGATCGAGTATCGTAAGATTGGCTATCTCACTTTGGCCATCCGTTTGTGGGTGATAGGCCGAAGAGAAATTCAATCTTGTTCCTAGATTTTCAAAGAGACCTTTCCAGAAATTACCGGTCATTCTAGGATCTCTATCTGACACGATGGATGTGGGTAATCCATGGTGCTTGAAAATCTGAGATATAAAGAGAGAGTTGCCATTTGAAGTGCCTTAATAGTCTTTTTGACAGGAATAAAATGTGCTTGCTTGCTAAACCTGTCGACTATTGTCCATATTCCTGTATTCCCATGGATAGACTTGGGTAATCCAAAGATGAAATCCATGGATATACTCTCCCATGGTGAATTTGGAATAGGCAATGGCTGGAGTAATCCAGGTTGCTTCCCTCTATCATACTTGGTCTTTTGGCATACTACACATTTTGAAACATACTCTTGTATGTCCACTTTCATGGTAGGCCAATAGAAATATGTCTCTACTCCTCGGAGAGTAGGTTGAATACCTCTATGCCCTGCATATGGAGGAGCATGGGATTCATACATAACCTTCTCACGAAGGGAATGGGTAACACATAGCCTATTGCCGTGGAGAAGATAACCATTCTGCAAGGTGAATGGTTCCTCTTTCTTCCCCAAAGCAAGGGCTGACATTATGTCTCTAAAGTCAGGGTCAGTAGCATACTCATCTATCATAGAGGATAGATCATTGTGAGTAGCTATAGACACCGCATTAACTTTTGGTCGTCGTGAAAGTGCATCGGCAACTTGATTGTGCTTACCAGCTATGTGAGCAATATGGAAATTAAATTGCGAAAGAAAATCTTCCCACCTCATTTGTTTGTCGAAAAGTTTGGTTTGCGTCAAGAAATACTTGAGACTTTGGTGGTCGGTTCGTAGGATAAATGGAGTCCCCAATAGGTAGTGCTTCCATGTATCTAGGGCATGTAGAACAGCTAAAATCTCTTTCTCATAAATGCCCAAGACTTGTTCATCACTATTGAGCCTTCGGCTCTCATATGCTATGGCATGCCCTTCTTGAAGCAAAACCGCTCCAAGGCAATCACCACAAGCATCACATTGGACCTCAAATGGTTTTGAGAGATCCGGAAGCACGAGGATTGGTTTTGAAGTAAGCTTCTCTTTGAGTTTTTCAAAAGCATTTTGCTCCTTAGCAATCCATACAAACTTAACGTTCTTCTTTGTTAAGTCGTGTAGTGGTCCTGCTACTTGAGAGAATTTTGCTATGAAGCGTCTATAGTATGCACACATACCAATAAAGCTTCTTAGCTCATGTAGATTCCTTGGGTTAGGCCATGATTTTATTACTTCTAACTTTGATGGATCCATATGAATACCATCGTGAGAGATAATATGACCTAGATATTGAATCTCTTGAAGGAAGAATTCACTTTTCTTTTGGTTGAGAAAAAGTTTGTTTTCCCTCAAGGCTTGAAAAATCACTTGGAGATGTTGCTTATGTTCCTCCAAAGATTTGGAGTAGATGATGATATTATCAAAGAACACTCCAGTGAATTTACGATATGGTCTAAAATTTTTCTCCATGAGATGATTGAAAGTAGCTGGTGCATTAGTCAAGCCAAAAGGCATGACTGGATATTCATAAAGACCAAATGTTGTGCGAAACGCGGTCTTTAGGATATCTTCATCCACTATCCTTATTTGATGATAGCCACTCTTAAGGTCAATCCTATTGAAGTAGGTAGAGCCTTGTAGCTTATCAAACAGATCTTCTACCCGAGGCACGGGAAATCTATTTTTGATAGTGATATGGTTTAGTGCTCGATAGTCCACACACATACGGTATGTACCATCTTTCTTTTGCACTAAAAGGAGTGGAGAACAAAAGGGAGAGGAACTAGGCCTCACCATCCCTTTGTCTACCAATTCCTGTACTTGCCTCATAATCTCCTCTTGTTGAGCTTGTGAGACTCGATAAGGATGTTTGTTAGGCGGTGAGCTTCCTGGAAGGAGCTCAATACGATGGTCATCATCCCCTCGTTTTGGAGGTAGGTCCACAGGGATATCATCGATGAACACATCTTGGAATCCTTTTAGAAAAGTAGACAAGTCTAACTCTTCTTGATTCCTATCATTTTCATTTGATGAAACATTATTAGCTTTTAGAGACTCTTTGACATAAATCATGTATGCAGAAACTGAGCTCTTCATTGATTTATCAAAAGAAAGAGGATTTACAAGTGGAATAGTGCGACCACGCTCACTAGCATCTATATACATGTTCTTTCCTCTGTAGGTGAAGTAAATTCTCCTTTCAGGGAACTTCATGTTGGCAGCCATGCGATCAAACCATGGTGCCCCTAGGATAACATCCTGATGTTGGAGAGGAGAGATGAAGAAGTCTTCTTTGTCGACATAGCTTTGGACATGAAGCCTCAACATCCCAATCAAGGGAGTAACGGAGGCTTGTTGTCCCTTGAAAGCTGCATCAGCTGTTACTATATCTCCCATCTCAAAAGCTTGAATGCCCAACTTGGTGGCCAACTCTATTGATATGAAGTTGAGAGTAGAGCCAGGGTCAAACAAGATGAAGGCATCATGCTCTCTTACCTTTCCCCAAGCATAGGAGAGTGATGATCCTTTGCAATGAGCATCCTCTTTTGGAGCTTCGATGGTGGAAGCCCTAGGAGTCTCATTGCGAGTATTCTTCTTGGGGCAAGAACGATAGCCATGTCCTTGCTCCCCACACTTGAAACATTTATGGTCCTTGCAAAAAGCTTCAAGCTCTTCAGGAGAGAGTTTGTTTTTACCTTTGTAAACTCCCTTCTCCTTGGACCGATTGTTGTTGTTGTTATTGTTGTTGTTGGAAGTGCCTTGGGAATTATTTTGTGCATTGGATTTCCCCTTTGCATCATTTTTATCTTTGTTTTCCATGGGCTTGACATTACGTCTAGCCCCTTGATGGAAATTGATGCGTGAAGCAACCATGGTGTGATGGATTACTTCGGTAATAGTACCAGGCCGTTGAGAGTTGATGTATTCGGCCATCTCTTCAGGTAATCCCGCACAGAATTGTTGTCTTTGCTCGGCAAAGTCTATCTTTTGAAAGACAGTAGCTTTGAGATGTAAATCCCAAAACTTGTCTACATACTTGTTGATAGACTCATGAGAGAGAAGCTTCAAGCCGCGCCATTCGATAAGAACTTTATCTTTAGTATCGCTTGGAAGAAATTGCTTCATGATGGAAACTCGTAGAGTTTTCCATGTCTTTGGGGCTTCTCCATTGCCACGAAGGCTAGCCCACCATTGACGAGCTGATTTTTGGAAGTGCATAGCTACATGGCGTAGCTTGGAGGACTCTGTGAAGCCCTCGTCCCCAAAGGTCGCATTAAATTGCTGGATGAAGGCCAACACTTTGTCGGTAGCACCAAAGGTGCCATCGTAGGTGAGAAAAGAGATACTCTTTCCTCCCTCCTTGAACTTCTTTAGCTTTTGTGACCTTCGCCATGCAGGAAATGATTTGCGATGTCCTCCCCTCTTGTATTCTCTAGGAGAATAGCCATAACTTTCATCGGAAGAGGAGGAAGGTGAAGAAGAAGGAGAAGAGGGTGACCTCTTCCTAGCCCTTTTCTTCCTTTGTTTCCTCTCTTGCCTTTCAGAGTGATGAGGAGAAGGACTATAGGTTGCTCTTTTCCTCTTGGGAGGAGTAGGCGATCGTCTAGACCGCCGTCTTCGTGGAGCCACCTCTTCAGAAGAACTTAGACTTTCATTGCTTTCTTTCTCTTTGGATTCCTCCTCTCGAATGGGAGAGAGTCTTCTTTTGGGGGTCTCTTCAAGAGGCCTCCTAAGCTCTCTCTCCTCTGGGAGAGGAAGGGAAATTCCATAAGCACGAAGTTGTTGAGTAACTTCGGCTTGCAAAGCAGGGTTGCCCATAGCTTGCTGCAACCTAGCGACAAGATAATTCACAAACATGGGAGCATCATCATTAGCACCTTCATGTGAAAAATCAAAGCTATTAATGTTCATTCTACTCTCTTGATTATTGTCAGCCATGTTAACAAAATTTATGTTTATACTTAGTGTATGCTTTGGCAGTTCAAAACCTTAGTTGCCACTCCTCTTAGCCTTTGAAAATCGGCTCTTAAGTATCTACACCCACGGCTCAAAGTGGTTAATTATAGAGACTAGAGGAGTAGGTCTAACATAGCAGAGTTGCCAAGGGCTAGCTCCTTTCGGACTTCTTATGGCTCAATAATGGTAAAGCCGTAGGCAAGTCTAAAAAGACTCCATTATTAAGTCCAAAGCTCCCGAGGTGTGCACCATCCCCCACATAGTGGGCTTAACAAAACCGATATTAGATCCCAGTTCCACTTACTCTATTATAATTAACAACATCAACCATTTATAGGCTACTTAAGGACCTCTCTTCTTAAGCAAGAAAAGAGAAACCAAATGCTCTGATACCAATGTAATGGAATTTGCCTATTCAATTTGAGAGTAGCAGAATTTAATGAGAGTACTTTCAAGAAATGATTTTGTGAACATAGCGGGTAGACATAATTGAAGATAGCAACATAATTATAGCAATTAGTTAACTTGGCATGGACAATACTTTTGCAAGAGAGAGAATTTAGAGAACATGACAACAGTTGAGGACCGGATTTATGTGGAGCCGGTCCCCCCTCCAATAGGCATTTGTATTATGATTTCTCCCATAAAGAGAGACTTGTTACAATACATTCTTTGTGTTCTTTGTGACCTAGGTGAAGCAATGAAGATGGAAAGCTTCATGCATCACCATCATAGCATAACCTAAACTTGAAGAAAGCTTTAACTATACCAAGCCTCAGTCCCAAGACCTCAAACACCTTCGAAGGTGGAGAGAGCTAGCAGGGAATGAGGGTAGGGAAGAGGAAGAAGAAACATTTCATACGAGAAAGAGCTAGTTCCTCACTTATCATAACTCTTGTGCTAGCATACATAATAGCATAGTAATGAAGAAGAAATAGATGGCAAGCTCAAGCATTGAAGCATGGCTCTTGGATGGATTTGCACTCCATAGCCAAGAGTGTTGGTGTAGGCTCTCAACCTCTACTTGCTTGGAGAAGGAGAGGGAGCTCTTGCACTTTGCATAGTACACAATGAGAGTGTTTGTGAGTGTGTGTGGGTGAGTATACCCCCTAAGCACCCCCCTAGCTTGCTTGGGTCGACCCCCCCTTGTAGCTCATGCTTGAAGCTCATTGGACCCCTCCAGGCCTAGCCAATCACAAGCAGGAGCCATTACAAGCAACATGGGTAGCCTTGGGACAAGTGTCCCCCTTTCCCCTTTGAGAGAGAGGACTTGATAAATGCAAAATCAATTAATTAAATATCCTAAATTATCATTGGACCCCTTGGGTGGCCAACCAATAGGCTTCAGGCACACCATGAGGGCAACATGGGGAGGAACTTGACAAGTGTCCTTGCTGCCTCTTCAAGCTGGGGCTTCCCTTGTGTGTGTGTGTGTGTGTTCTCTCTCATCCCCCCCCCCCCCCCCCCCCCCCCCCCTTGTAGGCTTGCCCCCCTCCTTGTAGGGATATTTTTGACTTTGGATGAGCAAGCCCCTTAGTCATCAAGCATGACTAAGCACTTGAAGTAGGGGGTGTTCCCACAAGCATCTCAGGCAAGCTTCTCAAAGCACCTCAAGCACCTTAATCATGCACCAAGTCAAGCACCTCAAGCATGGAGCCAGTCAAGCACCTCAAGCATCTTAATCAAGCACCTCAAGCATGACAAGCACCTCAAGCACGACAAGCACCTCGAGCTTGGGCCGGCCGGGTTCCCACCTCAAGCTCAGCCCTAGCTTACCTAAGGTCAAAGGACTTTTACACACATTATTGGAGGTCTTCAATGAAGCTAACCCTAAGGTCTTATGCTCCATTGGTTAGCCTTGCTCTTGATAGACCATCTCCCATTTGGGCCCCTTTACTATTGACCCGTGTTGAGATAGATCTATAAGCACATATCTATATCTTAACACTTGTTCCCATTTATTCTCCCACATTAAGTGATCAATTTAATATGAGAAAATCATTTGGGTTGGTTAGATATTAGATTTTATGACAGGCTATAAGCATTGACCAGAGCCTCTAGAGCTGGAGGTGGTGGTAGTTCCTTTCTCTTTAAATGGAAAACGTTTTCATAGCACTTGTTTGTTAAAATGTTGGCTAAGCATGCTCGAGTTGTTCTTTCAACCTGTATTGTATAATCAAACTCTTGAAGTCGCACCACCCACTTTGCTATTTTGTCAGAGATTTCCATATGTTGTAGTGCATAGGGAAACATATCCTCCACATTGATAATTACAAACCTCTTTGGCAGCAAGTATGGCCGAAATTTGGTTACCGCAAACATGAGGGCTAACACTAGCTGTTCCATCAGGGTGTAGGCCTTCTTTGTGTTTTCCATGAGGCGGCTAGCAAAATACACAAGCCTCATAAAGGATGTTTTTGGATCTTTTTGTAGGAGGGCAGCACCAATGGCTTCTTCTCCCACACTAGGGTTTACAAAGAATGTTTCTTCCCAACAAGGTTGGAGGATTACAAGGAGTGACCCTAACATTTTTTTTATCTCTCTAAAATGCCCATCACTTTCTTCACTCCAAACAAGCGTCTCTTGACGAGTCAGCTATTGTAGAGGAAATATCAAATATCTTAGCTTTTGCAAGAAAGAGATTAATTGTTTGATGGAAGTTGGGGAAGGTAGATTTAGTAATGTTTCTATCTTTTCAGGATCTACCTCGATTCCATCAATGGACACTACATGCCCCAATAGTGTAACCTTGCTTTCCCCAATGTGACATTTGTCCTTGTTTAGCTGTCCACCCAGCTTAGCTAAACGAGTAAATCCTTCATCAATCTTGCCGAGATGCATACTTTTGGAGCTGTAAATACAAAATTCATATATGAAAACCCTTATGGACTTACCAAAGTAAGGTTGGAAGACCATATTCATGAATCGTTGAAAGGTGGCTGGAGTGTTGGTGAGACCAAAAGGCATGACTCGAAATGCAAAACAGCCCCATGGTGTGATGAAAGTAGTCTTTTTCTGGTCCTCCTCTGCAATGTGTATTAGAAAGTAGCCGGAGTAGCCATCACACACTGTGTATTGCTCATGGCCTGCTACTTCATTTAGAATCTTATCTTGAAATGGGAGAGGGAAGTGGTCCCTTTTTGTTGCAGCATTTAGTGGCTTGTAATCCACGCACACTTGCCATTTACCATTCTTCTTTGGCCTCACCACTACTGGGGAGAACCATTCTGAATCTTCTACTGGGTATATGAATCCTGCTTCTAAGAGTCTCTTCACCTCGGACAATAGTGCATTTTGTTGCACAATTCCTAATCTTCTTAGTTTTTGTACTACTGGCTTGCTCCCTTCTTTTAGATGGATATGATGCTTCACTGCAGTGACACCTGTAATGTGAGTGTAATCAGAAATAAACAATGAAGCATGCTTCTTGAGAACATTTACATAACCCTCCCTTTCTTCTTCCTTTATATCCTTGGATAACATCTTCTCTAGGCTGGCATCCCACACATTCTCCATTTGGATCCTTGGGTTGCCTCCTGATGAGGTAGTTTTCTTTATGGTGACGCCCATGACTTCGAGAGTGCTATCACTCTCTTCACTTGAACTCTCTTCCTCGTCCATGGATGAGGAGCATCCACTTGAGCTCCACTCATGAGCTGACGTCTCTAGTTCAAGGTTCTCTTGTCGCCCATTCTTCAAGTTATAAACCACCTTCTGACTATGGCCACCCACACAAGGCCTCAACTACAAGTCTCCTCTTGCCCAATCTTGCCTAGCTCCTATACCCATGAGCCAAGGTCGTCCTAAAATAAGGGGGTATCCTTCTCCCTTCACTAGCATCACATAAGCATCAACCTCTGTAGTGATTCCAAAAACAGAAACTCTCAAAGCTTTCACTACACCCACACAAGTGATAGAGACATTATTGGCCATTTTTGCCCTAAAGTTTGATGATTCCATTACCTCTAAACCCAATTGATGCATTAGCTTTTCTGTCATGACACAAACCTCTGCTCCACTGTCAATGTAAGTTTTTGGAATCCGTTGTCCGTTGATTTGAGCCTCCACCAAAGGCACTATATCCTTGAGACTATAGGCTTTGATTACACTTACTAGCTTACTTCGCTTTGCCCTCGTGCTCACCATTTTTGATCGCTGTCGTCGCAGCTTTGGGGAGATATGAAGTAGTTGTGGCCAAGTAATCTTTGGTCCTTGAGAACTCACATCAGCTGTCAAGTCATAAGGTTGTGTCCGAGATCCCATAGGGAAATCAGAGATGTCAATTTGAGACCTAGTACGGGTCTTTCTCTTCTTGGCTTCATCTTTAGTTGCCCGAGATGTACTTGCTTCATTGCTTGCATCCTTGCTTGTTTCTTTACTTACTTCATCTTGGACACGCACACGCTTGATAGGCATTGTAGCCACTTCATCTATCTTCATCTTCCCTTTAGCTATTTCTTCCTGGTTTCTTCTGCCCTTGACGACCTCCTCCATCCTTATGATGATCACATTTGGTTGAGTAGTAGGGGCTTGAGCTTGAGCACAAGGTGGATGCAAAATTTGATGTTGCGGTTGCTCTTGTGCTTGAGCTCTAGCACGGGGAGGACTTACTTGTTGTCGAGGACCTCTGACAGGGTAGTCATATCTTCTGGGATGAGGGAAATTATACATGCCGTGGCCATTTTCCCCACAATTGTAACACAACATTTCCCTTGCTTGACGCCGTATTGGTGGCCGATTCCCACCATTCCCCTCAATAGGCCTTCTTGCACCCTGCACAAGATTTACTCTCAAACCCTCTAGCTGGTTTGTGAGATTGTTTATTTGTTGGAGCATATCTTCTTGTTGACCTCTATTGAGTTCTGGTGCATTAGGCACATTTGGAGGTACGTGAGAAGCTTCCATAGTTGTGATATTGCCTCCCAAAGCTAGCTGGCCAGCTTGGGCTTGATAGAGAATCTTTCGATTCTTTTCCCTAGCAATTCTTAAGGCATCTTCAAAAGTATTTGGAAATTTTCTCTTTACCTTCTCCCTTATCAAGGGGTACAAACCTGAGATAAATCGATCCTTTTGGAGGCAATTGGGAGCTTGCTCACCAGGGTTTAGTGAGTCTGAACATTGCCCCCAAAGTTTCAGAAAACCTTCCTCATAGGTTGCATAACCATGAGGGTCAACTTGATGAAGGGCCAGAAGCTGTTGCCATAGTTCTTATGCCGAATTGGCTCGTTGAAATCTTCGTAGGAAAGCCGCCTTCAATCCCTCCCATTCAGCTCTTTGGGTTGGATCTAGAGCCTGGAACCATACCCTAGCTTCTTCTTTGAGCACCAAAGGAAAAGCTCTCAATTTCAATGCTTCGTCATCCCTCCCAGAGACAAGAAAAGCCATCTCCAAGTTATCCAAAAAATCCCCAACATTTTCCCCACTACGCCCAAAAAAATTAGGGAAAGCCTTGATAGGATGGATTGCCTTCCTCTCAATACAACACAAAGATGAAAACGTCTAGGCCCAAATCATATCTTATTAAGGGTAGAATAAATGGATTGATAGATGCATTAATCTCAGCTAGACAATGAGGGCCTAGTAAGTTCCTTATGATGTTTTGGAACCTAAGCTTTGTGCTAGCTATTATATGCACAGTTTGTCTAGCAAGAGGTTGGATAGGTCCATATAAATCCATATTATTCATGGAGTGTGCTTAAAGCAAGATGAAGATGTAAAAATCAAAAGATACATTATACTCCAAAATAGGAGGTCAGGGGACAACAATATCTCTCTCAACCTCTCAGCTCCAAAATAGAAGACCAATCTTTGTTGGAAAAAAATATTTCTATCAATGCGCACATTCACCCTAATATTCTGAACTGATTGAAAGTTGTAGAAAATGGGATTATTCATTTGTGCATTAACTACAAACTTCCATGAAGCACTTCATTGAAGTTCAGCTCTCTTAGATCCCACCATTTGAGAGATGCGAAGAATTTGCTCACCAGTGATTAGCCTAGCTTTGGTGTGACCATCTTCAGCTTTGTAGAGTTCATAGGGTTCAATGGCTACCTTCTCAACCACCTTGAGCCTTCTTGCTCGTAGTAGTTGGAGTGCATCACCATATGTAGCCTCTTGCCAATACCGCACACCATTGATGTGTAGCTCCCCCTCCAAAAACTTGTTAATACCTGAGTTTGAGAGTGCTTTCCCACCTAAAGTCGAGGCTTCAAAGGAAGTGTCTTCACACTAGCCACGAAGCACTCAACACAATGCTTTGACCTAGGGACTTGATGACTACAAGATTTTCCTTGAAGCAAAGAAGGGTGTATGTAGTTAACTCTCTTTACCCGCATACGTGCCGTTTGTCGATAAAGACGCTTCTTCTCTCGAGCTTCTTGGGAAGACCATAGTGGAAGTCTTGGAGAATTTGATGGACCTTCCTTCATAGGATTGGCAAAGCGCTGCTTGAGAACTCCTCAGTGGGGGCACCAATTTATGACGAAGGAGATTTGGAATGGCGGCCTCTACACCAAAACAAACTCCATTGCGCCACAAGGGAAATGAGATGAGGGCACCACCTAGTCTTGGAAGCGTGGACTAGGACCGCTACACAAAGAGAGAGAGAGAGAGAGAGAGAGAGAGAGAGAGAGAGAGAGAGAGAGAGAGAGAGCTATCACTATGAATGAAGCATTAACCTCAATGTGTGTACAAGGAATGGATAACTTCAAGCACTCCCAACACAAATAGCATGTAGATTACTAAACAACAACTTAAGATTTAGCCAAAATCACATCAAACACTCTCACACACACATAAAAGATCTCTCTTAATTAACATAAGTAAGAGGAGGGGAGATTACTAGCATAAAACAATTTGCACTCTAGAATGTGCAAAGAATAGAGTGAATGAATGAGCTTTATGGGTTCATGATGAGTGATACAAAGACTCAATGAGGCTGAGGGAGACTTGAAATTACAAAGGGGGGGGGCTCTTTATATAGGCAAGAGAGTGATTAGGAGTGAGGTTAAGATCCAAGTGCAATTTGTACAAATGCAGCTTAATTAGGGACATTCCACCAATGAAGAAGCTCCTTCCAAGTGATTTGTTGACCTATTTGCAACTAATTGGCTCCATCATCACTTGTGTTGTCTTCACTCCTTCCTCCATAGCTTGAGTCCAAGAGCTTCCTTATTTTAAAATGTAAAGAATCTACATAAAATCAAGGCATATCTAGTAATAATAGAAAGGGGTGGAATGAAAACTTATGAATTACAACATGATTTGAGAGGTGATTAGAAGAGGAATTTGTGATGGTTTTATGAGCTTGAGAGAGAGGAGGAAGGAGGGGAGGGTGAGAAGACTAATGGCTAATTTTTAGAGAAGGACTCAATGTGGAAAAGGAAGGGTGTGTGTGTAAAGGTAGAGGGGGTGGTCTCCACCACAGTTGAAAAAACTGGCGTCCCCCATTTTGGCCATATCTCCTAGACCGTAGATATATCAATTCATTGTTGAAGACCATTAGTTTAAAGAATAATCCAAATTATTTTTCAGGGAAATTGTTTGCGATGCTGCTAACCAAGGTTCAGAACTCAGAAGCCAGTATCAACATTACACAGTTTCTTTACAATAGTGTCATACAACAGATTCCCAAAGCCAAATCTAGGAATCTATTCAAGGCTTGGTACGTCTGGCAATTTGTCCATTGGGAAGAATTGCTACGTGTACCTATGGTTGTTCAAACAATCTGGGATAAAGTCTCTACTTACCAGGTAACCAAGATTAATGTGGAATCATCTGCTGATGAGGATAGGGCTGAAAGGACTGGTTCATAGGCAAAGGAGGGTACAACAAATTTATCTAATGGCAAAGGAAAAGGAAAAGAGCTGGTTGGGAAAAAACGGTCTCTCACTGACACAGCCACCAGATATGCAGCTAAGAAGCCAAGGACAATTGAATTGGTAAAAGGAGTCAAGGACATAAGTCAAAAACTAGCTGGCACTAATACCACTACATGACAAACCACCATTGAAAAGGAGAAACCTGTTGAACAAACGATCATCATCACAACATAGAAACAAGAAACCGACAGAACTAAAGAAGGCAACCAAGTATCTGGCAGCGGTTCAACACCAGAAATCAACAATTTATCAATGGTAAAGTTGGACCGCCTACAGAGGCTACAAACAACACCCCTTAAGGAAAAGATGATCATGAAGAAACTTGACCAGGCTACTTTACAATATCCCTTTCCAACGACTGTCTATGAGACATACTAGACTGACCGAGAGGTCATTACTCAAGGGTGTGCAACGGCCATTCAATCTGGATGGAATACCATTGTGAATTCCATTGGTCAGATGATGGAAGCTTAGACATCTGCTTCCAGTGCTGCTACAACAGGACTTCAAGATGAACTTCATCAGGCCCAGGATGAGTTGAAGAAACTAAGGGAGGATAATGTTGGCTGGTCATCTAAAAACTTGGCCCTACAGATAAAGGAATAACATCAAAGAAGAGAGATGGAGGGACTTGAGGAGAAGATCCACAAGCTCACTCAAGGAAAATCAAATAATGATGGAGTCAAAAAAGAAAGCCCAGCGAGATGCTGATCGCTTCTAGACACTTCTTGAGGCTAAAACAACAGACTATAAGGACCTGTACAAGACAAATCAATTGATGAAAGAGGCCATTTCCCAAAATTACAATTACCATCGTATGGTGCAGATTGTGGACAAGAATGTAGATTTGACTCTCATTGTGACTGACCTGGAGAGTGTTATTGAGACAACTCAGTCCAAGCTCTGAGAGAGAGTAGGTCAGTACACTACAACACTAGCCAATGAAGCCCTCATGGAATATCTAGACAATCAGACAAATCAAGATGAGGACTATGAAGAGGAAGATGATGATTATGATAAAACACAGGATCATGACCAACAAACACTGGAGAAAACTGATGATGATGACGATGATGAGGACGGACTGGGTGGCCACAACATTGGTTTAGCTGCTGCGAGTGGTTCAACAATTGGGAGAAAACCTCCAAATCAGCCTTCAGAGAAGACAGCTAAGGACCACACCCCACTGGCTGGAGAAACTCAGAATCCACCTCAACAAGATGGAGGACATGGAGGCCAGGCAGATCACAGTTAGAATAAAGGAAAAGCTATCTTGCTAGACATTGATTATGAATCTGACCATAATCATTCTACTGAATTGTTGTCATTAAGCAAAAGTCTGTGGAAAGATAAGATTTTTTCAGATCCAGCAATGTCTGGAGGATGACTCAGTTTACTCGGATTCAGAGAGATTTCAAATGCTGTATGTTGGAGTAGGATAGATGGTTGCAGTCTGGAAGTCAGTCAGTTATCACAACCAAGAAGTTTGTCAGTTATATGCACATCTTGCATGTGTCCAAGTACTAGAAAGAATTCCAGAATGAGACCTCACTAATGATGACAGAGTGGTTATCCAGCTGCTAAAGCTTTGACCACAACAGGTCTTAAGTCACTCCTCGAGGGGTTCACTATGTGTAAAACTACTATATCACGTGCGTTCAAGACATGTTTGTAAAACCCCTTATCTGTGAATTTTGTTAAGAATATAATGTACCCTTTTCTTTTAAAATCTGTAGTTTTTTTCAAATTTGAAAAAATAATGTCCTTTTGTATATATATTTCTGCAAGTTTCAAGAACTTTAAATACCCTTCTGTTGAACTCACATGATAGGTTACATTTTTATTAGGTGACCTCCCCGGGAGTCACTCGGGCTTCAAGTGGAAATGTTGTTAGGTAATAAGCCAATATACAAATGCATGACATATATTCGACAGCAACTGAAAGAGATGCTCGTTTAGATGCAAAGTGCCAGGGGTGTTCTGGGTTTGAGGGTCAAAGCCTTATTAGAGAATAATACAGCTAGCAATAGAGGACCCAAAACCAGAATGACTTTGTGGGAATAGGAAACACACCTGAAGAGTCTTTACCACTCAATAAGGGTTATCAGGAAAATGATGCAGCAGGAGAATCAAATGGTTTTGAATTTTCTAGAATTTATTTCTTATTCTCCAGCACTTTTATATGCCATCCCAGCCAAAGAAGCTGAATTACCTCATTTCTTTCCAGCTCTCTATCCACCTCATGGTGAGTCAACAGATTAGCAAAAATACAGTCAGATAGCCGATGGGCTCAGAACCTGGTATGAAGAGGCGACCATGGAATGGCTGGCATGAAATCAAGTACTGCGGGACACGCTTGAGAAGATTGTGGTTAGTGAAATACTAGGTGATCTCGCAGGTTTCAACTCCTAATGGGCGAGTGGAAAGTTCAAATCAAAAGGCTCATTAAGATCACAAATCGGCTGTTGTAGCTAACAATTGAGGTATGTAAGATTCCAAAGAAGAAAATGGCTAGCAAGGAAAAATTGAATCATGAAAGGGCGACTTTTCCTCGGTTGAATAAAGTAATAATCACTTCTAGCTCTGTAACTCCCCCAATCAGGATCAATTTCCCATAGCTATTTGTTGAGAGGATGCTAGTGGATAGAAGCCTTATAGTGCTCCACAAACTCGTGTTTTGAGAGAGAGAGAGAGAGAGAGAGAGAGTAGTTACAAGGGAGGTGGGAAGGTGCGACCAAGAGTTTGGTGGTTGAGGGGAGGCGTTTCTGGCACGCGGGGTTTTATTCCATCCTACCAGTGAAATTAGCATTCGCATGAAGGTGCGGGGGTCAACTGTGATGAAGCTCCGCCCAAACAGAGGGAGTTACTAAACTGTTTCTGCGAAGCTTGTTTCTGTCACCGCTTTATAGGTCTGCAGCCCCTCCCTCAACAGCCCACACACACGCACCCGCGAGCATATCAGTTATCACACTCTTCTGCCTTAAGTCTGTATCAGCAGGCACCCATTTTTGCCGGTGCGAAAACTTCCCAAACTTGTTGTGTGCAAGTGTTGAGATTATCATGTCACCAATTGCTCAGCCAGCTGCATTAAAGTGTGCTGGCGCTGTTACTATAAGGCCCCCTGCATTACATTGCCTGTGCAAACAATTCGAGGGCGTTCCTGCAGAGGAGGATCATCTGCAGGCAACCGCACCCCTCCCTCATTTAGACGTGCTTTGGCACTACGACTGCGTGATAAGGGCCCCTCCTGCACGCGCTCTTATAAGCCAGGCCCGCGCTGATTCACCTACCAGCACTGCTGCCGACCCTTCGACGCTGCCTGCTGCGGGCGCAACTCCTCTCTCGCTCGCCTCTCCTCATCGCCCTCAGATTTCGTCTCTCGATGATCACAAGAATCATGTTCAGCGGCACGTCCTTTCTCGCGTGTTCAGCACCTTCGACCATAACCGCGATGGCCGTGTCAGCACCCACGAAATCTCTGGAATTTTCCACAGCCTGGGAATAGTCCCCCAAACCCAAGACTCCATTCAATCCCTGCTGGCATGCCTTGCCACCAAATGCGATGGCCAAGTCGACGAACACGAGTTCTGTCTGCTCTTCGACTCCGTCTGCAGAAGCGCTCCGCAGAATTCCGCAGGCTCTGTCAATGCTGACGTGGACCAAGACCTCCTGGCTGCTTTCCACGTGTTCGACAAGGATGACAATGGCTTCATCTCGCCAAGCGAGCTGCAGAGTGTGCTCTGCTCTCTGGGCTTCCCGCAGGGCCGCCAGCTGGACGCTTGCGTGGAGATGATTGCCAGGGTGGACGAGAATGATGATGGGCAGGTGGACTTCCTTGAATTTAAGAAGCTGTTCGACGTAGAGAACGCCTCCCTGTTGCCAGTTTCTAGTTTTTGACAATGGATGTAGTGGAGCGTGACGTCATTATACAAAATGTACCATAGCGCGGACAAGTCTTCAAAAGACTCGCCTGCTGAGGCACTATGGTCACAGTTTGACACTAACCATAGAGAAAGGCTAAAGCTTTGTATTTTTGTGTTTTGAGGGTTGTACCATGGTTAATGAACGCTTAGCAGCATCGTAAGCAACTTGCCTCCAAAAATAGACATTTGCTTGATTTCCGTTCTGCTCTCCAGCTTCATGCGTGGTCGATGATGCTCGCATGGTTGCGTTGCTTGGTTCAACATCTCCTCTCAACACACTACGTCATTTGCGAAGGGCATTTCTTAATTGGAAAGAGATTCTCATAAACTAGGAAAAGATAGTGCCTATCATGAACAATGGTCCCATGAATATACAATGATATATAACATGTTTCTCCATAGTGGAATGCCACATACAACTTGTATAAGTATCTCTTATAAAACTTGTGAGATGACATGCACTTTTTTAACTCTTTGACGGAGGGTAGGAAGCTCTCTTCGTTGTCCCATCGTTTAGAATGGTTAGAAGTGTCTCTCTCTCTCTCTCTCTCTCTCTCTCTCTCTCTCTCTCCCTCCCTCCCTCCCCAAACCACTAAAAAAAAACACTATTCATATAAACTGAGTTAGTGGGGTAATTAAAAGCTTTGTTTTTAAACATGTTTGAATGAATAAAATGACCCTTTACATTAAGATTTTTTTGGACTACATAAGGAGTCCTTAGTAAAGCATTGGTTATTTTGTGCAATTGTGGACCATTGGATAAAGCTTGTAGATGGAATGCCTAGGATGGGGGCAAATCTTGGCCATCGGTAAATAAAAGATCTCCAAATGACAAGAGTATGGGCTTTGTGTATCAAGGATGTGAAGGCGGGGTGGCTGCCCTGATAGCCGTTGTAATTTTGATCCCTGGATGTTGTCATGGCTTAACATGAGCATGACAAAACCTTGTAATTTTTTGGACTGCTCAATATAATCCACTCACAATTATAAGTTTTGCTATTAAAAAAAAAAAAGCTTGCAGATTACAATATTTCTTTTAGGTCTTTCTAAGAGGTGTTCACATTTTTGTTTAAAGAGAGCCATTGAATCTTGATTTAGTCATCATTTTTTATGCTTTTGAAACATATTGTAATCTAAGTAAGTCATTGCTACACTTGTTTCCAACAACTGTAATTCTCTTCTCTTATAGAAAATGCTAGTGTCATTTTCTCATTTTTCCTCTAACAGAGAGCCCTTTTATTATATTCCTCTTAATAGCATTATGTAGGTGAACTTTCACCTTGTTTAATATGGAATTAAAAAATATATTGTGTTAATGGATCTCTATTAATTTGTTTAAAATGTTTGCATAAATAATTTTCTTGATTAACACACGTAATACACTAACATCATTAATAGGACATCCTCCAACACACACACACACACACACCCACACACAAACATGCACACGCACATTAATTGGGCCACATAGTACGATTGTGGATTCATTTGTTTTAATAGATTCCATGAAGATGCTTCAAGGGAAAGTAAAGGAGGCAAATGAGAGATCCATGGGACGGAAGGGGGGACACATGGAACATTGTGCAGGCGGTCGTGTGCGCAAGGTGGTAGCATGAGTGGGTGGTACACTTTTATGGGTTGAAAGCTGTCTTTTCATAACACCTTAATAGCTTCGTTCTTAGCTCTGCTAGCTTTAAAAAAGTCACGTTTAAATACATTCAAGAAAAGTCTTTAGCTGCTAAATTTAAAAAAAAAATCACTTTTGAAAAATTTTCAAGAAAAGTAGTGGGAAACTAGCTTAAGCATGTGAGAGAGGGGGGAGTACTTTGTGCGGATCCACATTCTTGTATGGGCAAGAATTCTACAGGAAGGCAAGGTTCTCCTACAGGAACAACGCACACTATGACTCTCAGTCTCTCTCTCCCTCTCAGTGTGTGTGTGTGTGTGTGTGTGTGTGTGTGTGTGTGTGTGTGTGTGTGTGTGTGTGTGTGTGTGTGTGTGTGTGTGTGTGTGTGTGTGTTTGAAAGTGATTTGTTTCTATGTAGGAGAAGTATGGTGTGATGACCGAGAGGTATTTATAAACTCATAAGAGTGGTGTCTCCATGCATTCGAATAGCAAACTATTATTTCTAACCTTTTGCTGGTAACTTATTGCATCAAAGGTACCTGTTGGATAGGGGCTCATATATCGTGTTAAATCCAATTCTTGGCATTGCTATTTTATCTCTAGAAGAATTGCACGTTTTGTAAGACTCTAGTTAGAGAACTTTAGATAGCGAGTGAATAGGAAAATAAAGAAGTGAGATGGAGCATTTGCATTGATGGAAGATCATCTTTTTGAAAGAGTAATGACATCAAATTGGGAAAGAGTTAGATGTAGAAGGGCCTGGATATCACAACCCACTTCTGATGTTTGCATTGGTATGCTAAATTTGTGCCTAGGGGTAGCCAATTTAAAGCGATTAGACTGCCAAATAGAGAAGTGCATGAACTAACAATGAAGGCAGGAAGATTGCCCCCAGTTCTCATTCTTTTATCACAAGGAGGTCGATAGAGATGCTGGACCAATGCGCATTTTCAGAAATGGAAGGAGATTGACTTGTCTACATAAGCTCCTCATCTATCATGATCACACTATCATCACTAATGAGCATTACTTGCATGGACTATGTTGCAACAGAACTCGGATCTTGTTTCTCAATCGGAGCATCGGTACTAAGAGTGGAAAATATGACCATCTTGTCATCGTCATTAACCACCATAGCTTGTACATGCTCTTTTGCAAAAGAGCTTTGTGTGTTTCTGTGTGAATGGGAGTATCCATACCTGGAGGGGGTGTTGAATGTGTGCTCAATTGCCTTCTTGTCTCTGCATCAACAACATGTTCATTGATCACCGTAACTTGCAAAGAGTCCCTTGTGACAGGCCTCAAAGCTGTTGTGTGAATGGGAGTAGAACCAGGAGGTGCAATTGTGCATGATGTTCTCATGTGCAACATGTGTATTTGTATGTATGTGGTTGTTATTTGCCTATTATATGCACCCGTGTCATTGTGCATGTCCATGTGTGTCGTGTGTGACCTGTCATATGCTTCATCTTTTGTTGCTAATGTTATGGACTTCATCTTATAATTGCTATTGTATATTCAGGTGGACCCCACCTCCATACACCAAAATCCAGCATGCAAAGGTTTGCACTAAAAAGGACGAGCTTCATGAACTTTACAATCTCATCTTGGATGGGGTTGACATCATGCATATGATGGATGCCACAGACATAGATTGGCTGTCTGTGTTTACAATGGTAAGAGCAAAAGGGAAGAAAGTGAAGCTCTGCACCTTACGGCCATAGTTTTTCAACAAATTCATGGTGCTGTATCAAATGATCTATCAAGAGTTACCTGTAAATGGCGAGTGCGTTGCCTGGTCTGCAAAAGCGTTTGCTCTTGAAAATTGCCAACAGGCAAAGTTGTCCGAGGACAAGTCCAAGAACAAGGTTGCTTGGGCAGCCATGGTTGGGAGCTTAGTCAGACGACTGGGAGCACACAAGCAGGGCTCACCAACAAGAGGGCTAGATTAATGACGCGCATAAACGAGGGGGAGACGATGAGCACATTATCATTGGAAGGTGCACCAGTGAAGGCCAATCTAGCTGCAACAAAATACCGTAAGTATGAGGATTTGGCACTGGCCTTGTTGGTTGATGTACATGCCAAAATTAGGGATGTGGAGTCTGATATAAGGCAGAAATGCATCTAGCTGAAGTGGCAATGCAGGTTCAGTCAAAGGGAGACACCTTTTTGCAGCAAATAGATGAAGCTAGAGAAGAAAGAGACACATTAGAGGCTAGTGGGAATGCATCTTTGGAGCGGTCGATACAATAGCAAGATGTGATAACTGCAAACAAAGATGGCCTTGCTCTTCTTGGAGTGACCGAGAGTGGCATGCCTGAAAACAACATTGTTGCAGTCATACAGGTTGAATTGCGAATACTTTACAGTTATTATGTTTTTTATTTGAAGAGTTAAGACTAATTTTTTTGTCTTTGGACAGAAGGAGCGGCTCCAACAAAATACCTACTGTTGGCAACACTTAAAAATCAAGAGGCTTTTGTTGGCAACAATCTTTCTCAGTTGCAACAAGACAAAGGTCCACTATTCTCTCCCTCATCTCCTATGCCTCATGTATGTCAAGGACCCATATATATCGAGGAGCTGTGCACCGCTTGCGGAATGGGTCTTCAAGATGAGATGATGGTGGGTCTTTGCATGCTACCATGAAAACACCCTTATCACATTTCTTGTGTTGCAAATTTATGCATATTACATGACTTTTTCTTGGCAATGGGATGCGGCGTAGGGATCCTTGCATCTCTGAAGACGATGTTTGTGTGAATACAACTTCCGCTATAGAAGACAAAGGTACCCTAGCAGGTATGTCCCCAATAAGCCAGTGATAGTTGTATTGCCTTTTTAATAGCTATTGTACAATGGATGTTGTTGCTTATGTTGTGGTTATAGCAGTAGCTGTTTCTTGTGTTATGTTGCCTAGCTATAAAACCCAGTAATAACTGACCACCAATAGCTATTAACAAGCTATGATATATCCAAAGTTTGCTAAAGCTGTCTCACAAGAAGCTTCTAACTAGCTTTTAACTTCTATAGACTTTCATAGCTAGAGGATAATAGCTATGGCCTTAATTGGGTAATTAATTCAACTATTACCTGTCTAATAGCTGTTGTCTACCTTATATAAAGCTATCATGTACATCATTAACCATTTAAGACCATTTTGATAACTATGGAACAACTTCTAAATGCTAATAGTTGCCCAATAGCTGCCTCCAATAGCTTGTAAGTAGCTATGGACTATCCAAAGTTGCCTATAGGTGTTTGACAAGAAGCTTTTAACCAGCTTTTAGCTCCAATTGACTTGGATAGTCAGAGGGTCACAATTTTGGCCTTAATTGAGCAGCTATTAATACAGTTAATGCCTTTTTAATGACTGTCGGCTACCTTATATAGAGCTATTGTGTAGATCATAAATTCCGTAAGACCATTTTGATAGCTATGGAAGAGCTAATATCTACTGATAGCTGCCCAATAGCTACCTTTAATAACTTGTAAGTAGTTATGACCTATCCAAAGTTGACTATAGTTGTTTTACAAGAAGCTTTTAACCAACTTTTAGCTACAATTGACTTTGATAGCTAGAGGGTAATATCTATGGCCTTAATTGGGTAGCTACTAATATAGCTATTACCTGTCTAATAGGTGTATGAAGCTATTGTGTAGACCATAAACTCCTTAAAACCATTTGATAGCTATGGAACAACTATTAACTACTAAAATCAGCCTAATTCTTCTTAAATAGCTCAACAGTAGGTTGACATAAAGCTTTTAGCCAGCTATTAGGTAGCTATGTCTTGAATAGCTAGGTGATAATAACTATGCCCATTTTGACTAACTATTTATATAGCTTAAGTAGATATTACAGAAGATATTATAGCTACATAGAGCTCTTGACCAGCTATCACATAGCTATTGTGTAGAACACTAACTCCTTAATAGGTATATGATAGCTATGAAGAATCTATGGGCTGGTAATAGCTGCCTCATACTGGTAAAATAGCTAAACATTAGCTATTGGTTGTTTGTAGGGTAAACCTTCTCATTCCCCTATTGAAAATACAACTATGACTTGTGTAATAGGCTATAGCTCCTAATAGCTGTTTGATTCTTGTCTAATAATTGTACATCATGCTGGAAGAAAGCTTCTAAACAACATTAGGTTGCTATTTTCGTTTTTAGCCAGTTGGTTATTGTGTTCAAGAAGGTTATCTTTGTTTTTTTTTTTGGCAGCTTTATGTCCTCTCAAAACAGTTGATAGTGTTCAAAGCACCTCTGTATTCACTCCATTGAAGAGATTAGGTGGACTTGAAATGTAGTCGGCCGAAATTACGATTGACTCTGATTGTTGGGGAGAATCTCCAATGAGGTTTTCTTGTAGCCAGTTAGGTAGCGAGGTTATCTTGCAACCAGTTTCAGGTACTGTTTGCAAGATTTAGCCAGTTATTTGCTAGCTACTACACAATTATTAGTTAGCTTGAAGGTACTTATTACTTTTTATCACTTATTCCATTACAGGTGCAAAGTTTATTGAAGCATAGGATAATGTTGCAGAGGCAAAGTGAAATGCCATAGAGGACAAGGAAAAACTGCAAAAGCCTGCAAGAGGTGGGAGGCAAAAGCAAATCTTGCCTAGGAGGTCGACGAGGTCGATTGTAGTGGCACTTGAAGAGGACAATAAAGATATAGGCAACGATACATTCATGGAGAAAGGTACACTTGATGTCGGGGAAGATTGTGCAAACACTCTAGAAGATATGTTTGGACAAGCGAGAAAAAGGAAACAAGGTTCGGCAAATCCACCATCCAAGAGGCGGAAGAAAACCTTGTTCAAGGAAGCTTCTCAAAATGGTGGGGATGCTGCTGAAGTCCCTGCTGGTGATGATGCCAAGAAAGTAGTTGACTAACCCCTGGCTAATCGTGCGAGAGTTGATGGGGATGTGCCCACTGGCGAAGTCCCTCTGGCTAGTCACCCTATTGTTGATTCTTGTCATCCAATTTCTACCAGCCAAGATGGTGCTGGTCTATAGCCCTTATGCACCTTTGTATATGTTATGTTTTTTCAAGGACAAACTATGAATGATATACGGTGTTTTTATTGCAAATGTTTTCTTGTGTTTTTAAATAAGCTAGTTGCCTTATGTACAGTCTATTGAATGTAGTAATATATCAGGATATGATGGTTGTGCTAGTGTGTTCACCACAAAGATCGATTTACAAGTTAAGGCCGAAGAAACTTCTGACAGATCACTCGTTTAAAAGGTTACAAAGGTATATGGAGCTGAAACGAAAGATACTCATGAAGCTGGCACATGTATATAAGTCTAGCTCACAACTGCATGGTCTTTTCCAAACTGCAACAATCCGAGCCGAATGCTTGGAGTGGCTGAGAAGACTACTATGTCCCAGATAGTGTGGACAATGATCCTATAGCTTTGATTTTGGATTTGAACGGTCTTCTGATTCATAAAGTAGATTTGGATGAAGAATTTTTTTCCCGACATGGAATCTACTTTATGACCAGGTTTTGGTCGACAGGCCTGGATGGCTATACTTCCTTATGCGGCCCGATGCAAGGCAGTTTTTATTGTGAGTAGCTAGTCACTTCAAGTTCTTCATCTGGAGCTCCGTTATGGAGCATAACTTAGTGACTCATTTTCAGAAATTCTTCCCTGGTTTACGTGTAGTGATGGAAAGATTCATTGGGCAATCTTCTTGTGATGTGCTTCAGAGGCACAAGATCAACGACAGAAAACTTGTTTTCTTTAAGCATCTGGATGACTTTTGGAAAAGGTCTACTGGTCAATTTGGGCCTAAGAATACTCTATTGGTTGATGATGTTACCATATACATGTGGTAGTGATGTGTGTGAACACATTAGGACCGTCGGGGCATTTTTCCCTCCATAGGAGGTTTTTTCCCCTATGCATAATATATACGCCCATTCATTCTAGGGCTATCTGTAGACGGCTGGATAATCACCATGTGGGAACGTGTTCTTAGACGATGGGCAGCGAATTACTCAGTAATTACTAGAGTAATTACTACAGTAAACTCGAAGTGTATAAATAGGGCCCATTACATTATTTTCGGGTTGGCAATTGTTATCACTTGTATTAGCGCTTTGGGCTATACTTGTACTTGAACATCAGTAGCAGTATTGTCGGCTGTACTTTCTCTCTCTGTAATCATATTCACTATAATCTTAATTTGTAATCTCAATCATGGCATATATTTCAGTGATACTTATTTCTCGTCCAGTCTTCTGAATTTGAATCTGAATCTGAACCTTATTCTAGTCTATAAGTCTGATTCTTATTTCAGTATCCATATTTCATTCTAGTCTCTGAATTCTGTCTAGTCTGCTGTCTAAAATCTTCCCACACTAGTAGCTCAAATCCTTCAACACTGGAATTAGCTGTCTCAAGAGATCAACTCCAATTTCATTTTGGCAATCACGGTGGCTCGAGCTGAAGCTCGTTGACTGAAAGATTCTTCTCCAAGTTGAATTTTTCAGCAATGGCACCAAAATCCAATCGTGGCCGAAAATCTACCATTCGTGTGGACCCCATTATTGAGGAGTCAGGAAGAGAGTCTGACCCCAAGCAAGAGAAAATGACTGACACTGAGGCTCAAGAGGAGCATAGTCAGGCTGATGAGGCGCAGGACTCACAACACTCCAGTCATTCTCGACGCCGACGGGCAAAACGGGAAGCACTAAAGGCAAAGAGTTCCAAGAATTCTCAGTCTCGCCAGAGAGATGAGCATATCAAGGGTAGAAAGGGAAGTCACCGTACTGCTAACAGAAAAAACAGAGAAGGTACCGATACTGAGATAGAGATGGAGATTGATTGGGATGCTGACATTGACAATTGCAAGAAGGTTCCCAAGCGTCATTCTGAAGCCAAGAAGAAAAGTGGTGGGATCAGCAGTAATCAAAGTGATTACATAGCTTCCCTGAAGATTTCCTTTCCCATATTCAAAGGAGGGAAAAAGGATGATCCAGATGTTCACATACAAGCTTTCGAGCAGTATGCTGAACTAAAAAACATTGATGAAGATGATTGGGGGGAATATTTTCCACAAACCTTGAAGGAGGCAGCGAGGAAATGGTATTACCATTACCCTGCATGCCAGTTGAGATCATATAACAAATTACTTAAGGCCTTTAGGTTGGAATATTCCAACAATCGAGGGGACGAGGATATTCTCTGTGAACTGGATCAGATCAAACAGAGGAATTTGTCAGTCCGCAGCTATGTAGAAAAGATAAAAGAACTGACCAGACAGTTGCAAGAACCGCCGTATGAGAAGAGATTGAGGGCATGGTTTCTGAATGGGTTCAGAAGCAAGAAGCTTAGGGAACAAGAAGTACCAGCCCCTACAAAGAAATTCAATGATCTAGTCCAAAGAGCATTAAAGCTGGAACAGCAGGCTAAGAAAGAGAAGAGCCACAAGAAGCGAAGGACCAGTAGCAGTAGCTCGGCTACTGCTACTGAAGCGAAGGACCAGTAGTAGCAGTAGCTCGGCTACTGAAGCTTTCGATTCCAGTGCAACATCCAGCAGCTCCGAGAGCAGCTCCAATGAACGAACAAAGGAGAAATCAAAGAAGGGATCATGGACCAAGAAGATTGAAGAAATGGCTAGGCAGATTGCAGAAATTAGCCACATAAGACAGCCGGTCCAAAAAATGGAGACTTGGTGTTCAAGATGTAAATCCAAGGACCACATCTCCACTGAATGTCCACAATGTATCTACTGCAACGCCTTTGGTCACCTATGGAATAATTGTGGCATCAGAATTCACCATTTTAAGAAAGGAAAGGATCTATCAGTGGTTGCCTACACTGAACCAGTGAAGGCAGAACCAATCAAAGTAGCTCAAGAGGAAAGACCAGGTACCAGTGGTACTGGTCAAGGACGTGGCAGATACCAACCAGGAATGGGTAGAGGAAGAGGAAGAAGCAACTTCCAGACCAGGAGCATGAATTGCTATACCTGTGGGAAGTATGGTCATTTTGAAGCCCAATGTCCAGATGCACCGGTAACGACTGCTACTGAGGTTAAGGCACCAGAGCCAGTCCCAGTCAGGGTGGTTACCAGGAGCAAGGGAGTGATTATTGAAGAAATTCCTGACATTTCAGAAGTACCAGTCAATCCTAACAGCAGCAAGTGGGCTCAACAAAGGGAAGTTTGGAAGGACAAAGGTAAAGAAAAGGTGGTAGATGAGTGGCAAGAGCAGCGGGAACTAGAAGCTAAAATCACAGAGGATTTAGCTAAGAAGCTGCCAGAGCATCCAGAAAGTTCCGAAGCTACAGTCATTCATAAGATACCAGCCCAATCGACTGATAAAGATCAATCAGTACCGGCCATGACAGAGACCATGCTGGCTATAGTATCGGGACTAGCTGATGAAATGGGAGTGGATGGAAAGAGTAGAAGTACTGCTAAAGAAGAATGGCAGTGTGAAGACACTAGTTCTTCAAGATCTGACAATCAGTCTGACCAAGAGCGAGAGGAAATTGATGTGAAAATTTGTGATAGAATCCAGAAGCTGACTGTAGAGCTGGAGGATATAAGAAAGACCTTGCCTGAGGTGGCCAACTTTATTAGACAACTTAGGAAGACTGAGGCAGAGGCCAGAACAGTGGACCTGACGGCTGTCCGGGATGATGAAGTTCCACTTATTCAGGTAGACTACAAGGTCAGGAAGCAGTGGGAACCTCTCTCATGCGTCATACTGGATGGAGGAGCATGAGTCAACATAATGGGATCCCATCTTCAGCAAAGAATGAGTATCACTAACATGAAACCAGCACCATTCAAAGTAATAATGGCAGATCATCGAGTCGTACAGGCGACGGGAATGATTGAAAGCATGTAGATAAGAGTTGGGAGGGAGAAATTCAAAACCAGTTTCCTAGTTTTGGATGTGCAGGGAGCATATGGAATGCTACTAGGCCGCCCATGGTTAAGAACAACACATGCTGTTCATGACTACGCAAACCAAACTTTGACCATAGAAGGGGCCAGTGGTAGAATCAAAATCCAGAACAACAACACCAGGAGCTGGAAAAAGGAACTAAGGCCAAAGGAGTTGTGTTAGAAATACAGAGCCAAGAAAATTGAGCGAATGCTAGCAGCTATGAACATATTTCCTTTGGTAGAAATTGATTTGAATGCAGTCCTGCTGAACAAAGAGCAAGCTGACAAGAAAAAGAGACAATTCCTTGATCACTTTACTGAAATCAATGCAGGGGAAAGAATAGTCCAGCTAACTGGAAGAATGGAGGAACCAGCTGATACTGGTGTAATGGAAGAACCAATATGTTATGAAGAGTACCCACTGGATCAGAATAATGATTCAGAAATGAATGGACCTTCTTGGAACTACGCTGAAGAATCAACCAAACGAAAAGGAGGCGGACCAAACTGGTTGCTTCCAGACGATCAGGAAGTAGAGGAGTGGAACCTGGGATCAGAGGAAAATCCCAGAATGATCAAAGTCAACAAGCACCTCAAACCGGCAATGAAGGAAAAGGCACGAAAAATGTTCCAGAACTATAAAGATGTGTTTGCCTGGGAACACACAGATTTGAAGGGAGTAGATCCTGAAGTCTATCAGCACCGAATACCACTGAAACCGGATGCTAGGCCAGTAAGATTGCAAGATACTGGATGAACCCCAACTATGCAAAGAAGGTCAAGGAGGAGATTGATAATCTTCTCAAGGCTGGGTTCATTACGGAAGTAGCAAGCAGTGATTGGTTATTTCCCATAGTCGTCATTCCTAAGAAGAATGGGAAATTAAGAGTTTGTGTCGACTATAGGAAACTAAATTCCCAGACCATTAAGGATCCATTTCCCTTACCCTTTACTGATATGTTGCTTGATGAGATCGCAGGATATGAGATGTATAGATTCATGGATGGTTATAGCGGTTATAACCAGTTATAGATTGCTCCTGAAGATAGGGCCAAGACCACTTTCATCACTGAGTGGGGAGCATTCATGTATCTGGTGACTCCTTTTGGCCTGTGCAATGCACCGGCTACTTTTCAACGGTGTATGATGGAGATGTTTAATGAATTTCTTCATTGATTCCTCGCCATTTTCATGGATGACTTCACTGTCTATTCAGATGAGGAACAGCATCTTCTATTCCTAGAGATGGTTTTTAAACACTGTCAGGAGAAAAGGATTTGTTTGAATCCATTCAAATCTGTATTTCTTGTTGGAATTAGGGTTGCAGAGAAACACACACAACTTGGAGAAGACGAAGGAAGCTCAAGGCACACAATAGACAGTGTGTTACTTAGTGTGCAATGAAAAGATAAATAGCCCTAGAGTGATGGGCGTATATACAATGCATGGGGGAAAAAACCTCCTAAAGAGGGGAAAAATGCCCCGGCGGTCCTAGTGTGTTCACACACATCACTACCACATGTATATGGTAACAAATCCCCCCTCGAGTGATGCGGTGAACGAGAGCTGGCACATGAGTAAAGGGAAGTGCCATGCCCTGAGGACACGATCAGTCCACAAAGGGGAGTAAGCCCAAAGCTTTGCGGAAAGCTTCAAGCTTCTCACGAGACAATGCCTTTGTGAAAAGATCTGCAAGGTTGTCCTGTGTTGGCACATAAGCCAAGCTGATCTCTCCTGCTGAGAGCCTCTCCCTGAGATAGTGGTAATGCACCTCAATGTGCTTTGTGTGAGCATGAAAAACTGGGTTCCTCGCAACTGCCAATGCGCTCTGACTGTCAGTGTAGATAGTGTTGGCAGTGTCCTGTCCAACACCCAAATCAGCCATAAGGCGTCTGAGCCATACACACTCAACCATAGCTGTGAAGACTGCCGTGTACTCAGCCTCACAACTCGAAGTGGCCACAGTAGGTTGCTTCTTGCTCAACCATGATATACATAAACTGCCAAGCATGAAACAAAAACCACTTGTGGACACTCGCGTGTCAAAACAACCAGCCCAATCTGAGTCCGAAAAACCATGTAAGTCTGGCGGCAATGATCCCCCCTTGGGATAAAACAAGCCAAGATGTAAAGTGCCACTAAGGTAGCGGAAAATCCTCTTGACAGCCTGCCAATGCTTAGACCCTGGGCTATGCATAAATCTGCTGACCTGTGAGACTACGGCCTCGTGTTGCATACATAAATGAGGCAGCCAATAGCAGTTTGATAAAGAGTGACATCAGCAGGATCGCCAACATCATGTAGACTCAACTTCAAACCTGTTTCCATGGGAGTGGCAATAGGTTTGCAATCCTCAAGTCCAAACTTACATAGCAATGTCTCTATGTAACTTTTCTGACACAAGGCAATACCACCATCACACTGCTTAAACTGTATACCGAAGTAATGATGCAACAGCCCCAAATCTTTCATCTTGAAAGTAGCATTCAAATCAGCCTTAAATTCAGCAATATGTCTCTCATTTGGTCCAGTGATCAACAAATCATCAACATAAAGAACCACAATGAGAAGTACATCACCCTCACGCTTTACATACAATGTGTTTTCTGTTGGATTGTTACGAAGCACTAGGAGATTGCTTCAAGCACTAGGAGATTGCTTCAACCCATACAAAGCCTTCTTACATTTGCACACTTTGTCCTCTTGTCCTTTTATGACAAAACCGCGAGGCTGCGTTACATAAACTTCCTCAAATATGTCATCATTGAAGAAAGCAGTAACAATGTCTGATTGATGTACATCCCAACCAAAATGAGCTGCCAATGCACATAGAAAATGCATAGTATTCATACGACATTGGGAGCAAAAGTCTCTTCATAATCTATGCATTTTTGTTGTGCATAACCCTTTGCAACAAGTCGAGCCTTATGGCGATCGATCTCACCATGTGGCTTGCGTTTCAGCTTGTAAACCCACTTTGTACCAATGGCCTTTTTGCCAGGAGGCAAATCACATAAAGTCCATGTGTCATTTTCTATAAGTGCATCATATTCTGATTGCATGGCAGCCATCCAATTTTTTGAATTTTGTGCTTCATCAAAAGTTAGAGGCTCCTCAACATCATGTAAGCTAGACACAACCAAAGCATAACAATGTGATGCATAAGATGCATAGCGAGAGCCTGAACGAGTACGACTAGACAAAGGTGCATCCAATTTACTGTCACGCAAAGTGTGCACCAGCCATTTTGGCATACCTTTAGCCTGCTCATTTTCAGCCCTTTCCTCATGAAGTACATCATGTACATCTGCATCAGTAATAGGCTGATCTAAAACATTTTCAGAAACCCCCATAGGCTATACATTTGCCTCATTGGAACTTACATTCGTATTTCCACCACCGAAAAGAGGCAACAAAGTGTCATAAATGTCATGTGACCTTACATCACTGTCTCTAGTACATGACAACAAGGGCTGAACAGAATCTTCCACAAACACTACATCCTGAGAAACCAGAATACGTTTTGTTTGCGGATGATACATCCTGTAACCTTTACTTTCAGCACTATAACCAACAAAAATAAATTTCACAGCCTTATCATCCAATTTTTTGCGCTGCACTTGTGGCACCAAAGCATATGCCAAACAACCAAAAACACGCATGTGCTCAATAGAAGGCTTTCTGTCATGCCATGTTTCATATGGAGTAATAGAGTGCAAAGCTTTCGTAGGACACCTGTTAAGCACATAAGTGGCACACATGATGGCCTCAAGCAAAAAAGAATGCGGCAAAGCTTGACTTTTGACCATACATTGTGCCATTTCCGTCAGTGACCTGTTTTTCCTCTCAGCAACACCATTTTGCTGCGGTGTATAACGCACTGTACATTGGTGTTTTATCCCACGACTAGCCAGAAATGCATTAAATTCATGAGACATATACTCCCCCCCTCGATCGGAACGGAGGGTGCCCATAGTACATTTCGAGATATTTTCAGCCATAGCCAAAAATTCTTTGAAGCACATAAAAACTTCGGACTTCGCTTTAAGCAGAAATACCCATGCATGCCTGGAGTAATCATCAACGAAAGTCACGAAGTACAGGTAATTGTCCAAGGACGGAGTTTGCATGGGCCCACAAACATCACTATGCACAAGTTGCAACCTGCATGTGGCCCGAACTAAACCATCCTTTGGAAATTTAGAACGCTGCATCTTACCCAAAATACAGCCTTCACAAACATGTTTGACAGGTGCTTCAAGAGGCGGCAAAGAAGCAACCATATCAGATTTCTGCAAACGCAGCAAACTGGCAAAATTCAGATGACCAAAATGTGCATGCCAAAGTTTTGCATCTGAAATAGCCCTTGAATCTGCAACAACATTTGCAAAATTTTGTCCACACTTGTCATACAAAGTGAGCTTATACAGCCCACGGCACAAAAGCCCAGATGCAACAATTTCATCACCAAAACTGAGATCATGAACTGTACATCTGTCATCCACAAATTTGACTACAAGTCCAAGTCTAGCAAGTGCGGATACAGACAAGAGATTCTTCTTGATCCCAGGTACATAAAGTGCATCAACAAGTGTGAAGGAACTGCCATTAGCAGCAATGAGCACAATCTTTCCAACTCCCTGAACTGGATAAGAGGCGTTGTTGGCACAAGTGACTGAATTCCCATGAGGGACAGACTCGAGAGAGGTAAACAATTCACGATGTGAGGTAATGTGCTTTGTAGCACCACTGTCGAAATACCACACATGTGAATCTGCAGCAACTGACAAGCATGCATCATGGATAGCAAGATTGTAAGTGCACTCTGCGCTAAAAGCCCATTCTGCATCAACATCAGCATTACAGTCTCCTTTCACAGAAGACTCAACAATGGCTGCATTTGTAGTGGAACCAGCATTTGCAGTGGAACCACCCTCTTTCTTCTTAGCCTCTTTGGCCTTCAACTTAGGACACGACTTGATCAAGTGATCATTGGCTTTACAATAATGGCAATGCATCTTATTTTTGCCCTTATCACCAGAATTTCCATACGAAGTGCTGTCAGCAGAAGCATTAGGAACAAAATTTTTGCCACTCGTAGTAGAACCATAAGAAGTGTTGCATTACTGTTACCACCCTTTATTTGAGAAGCAATAAAAGCCTGTTCAACTGCACGCTGCCTAGTCCTGTTTTTTTTAGAAAGTGACTCTTGCAACAACAATGTGCATAATGCATCAAACTTGACAACTTCTGGATTTCCTTGGGTCATAAGTCTCCAAGTGCTAGCAAAAGTCTGGTAAGAATTTGGTAAGGCATCAAGAACAGTCTGCAAAAGGGAACTGTCTGAAATGACTTTAGATGCAGAAATAAGCTGCTCATTGATATCCTTGACACTAGCAAGGAAAGTGTCCATATCATCTTCCTCATGCATAATCTTCGACTCTAGCTCTTTACGCAGCAAAGAAATTTTAGCCTCATTGCGGCTTGCATAAAGACCTGCTAAAATATCCCAAGCCTGTTTTGCTGATTTTGCTGAACGGATGTGAGGAACAATGGTGCGCTTCACAGACAACGCAATCAATGCATGAGCTTGCTCATCCTTAACATCCCAACGAGCTTGTTCTGCCGTAGGCAAAACAACTCTAACAGCTGCAATCCTTGCAGCAAGACCTGCAACATCCTCAACATCGCCTACATCCTCAAAACCAGGACGTACATCAATGCCCTGCACAATGTTCCAGACACCCTTTGAGACAAGAACATGTTGCATCTTATAAGCCCACATAGTGTAGTTGTCCCCATCCAACCTGTCCTCAGCAGCAACAAACATCTTAAACACATCTCTGTTGTTGTTCTCAGCCATGGTAAATTCTGCACCTGATGTGAAAAGTGCCCGAAAATAGGAGAAATGGAGCGGGAACAGCCTGTGCTATATAGCACAAACTGTAGAAGACTATAAGGCACCTGCTATGCAGAAAATGGCACTGATAGAAATTCAGCACAAAATGATGAAATAGCCTGTGCAGTACTGCCTGTAGTGGAAACGGAGGCTGAAATGAGCCCAAATCAAAATTGTGAGCATACCTGCGAACACTTGCCAAAGCTCACTGAAGTCAGAGAAAGTGAGCAGGCGTGTGCTGGAGAAGCTGGCGACTAATCCATGGAGGACGTGACCTGCTCTGATACCAATTGTTGGAATTAGGGTTGCAGAGAAACACACACAGCTTGGAGAAGACGAAGGAAGCTCAAGGCACACAATAGAGAGTGTGTTACTTAGTGTGCAATGGAAAGATAGATAGCCCTATAGTGATGGACGTATATACAATGCACGAGGGAAAAAACCTCCTAAAGAGGGAAAAAATGCCCCGGCAGTCCTAGTGTGTTCACACACATCACTACCACATGTATATGGTAACATTTTTGGTCTGGAAGGGACAACTACTGGGACATGTGGTTTTCCGCAATGGAATAGAAATGGCCAATGACAAAATACAGTGTGTCCAACAAGCTAAAGCACCCAGAACTGCTTCAGAATTGAGTTCTTTCTTGGGGTATGTGAATTTCTATAGAAGATTTGTACACAAGTTTGCTTATCAAGAAGTACCACTATATGAGCTTACAAAGAAGACCAGTAAGTTCAACTGGACTGCTGAGTGTGAGAAGAGTTTTCAGAATTTGAAAAAAGCATTACCAGTAAACCAGTCCTTAGGTAGCCGAATTGGGTATTATTTTTCATGTACATGTAGATGCTTCAGGATTGGCAATGGGGGCAATATTAGCTCAGCCAGATGGCAGAACAGACTATCCGGTCTATTTTGCTAGGCGGAGATTCAGTCAGGCTAAACAAGGCTATATGACTACTAAAAGAGAATCCCTCGGAATGTTTTTTAGCGCTACGAAGTTCAGGCATTATCTATTGGGGAAGTTATTCCATTTTTATGTGGATCATCAAGATCTCCTGTTTCTAATTAACAAAGTTATTATTCAAGGCAGGCTGATAAGATGGATGATGTTTCTTATGGAATTTGAATTCAAAATTTTCCATAAGCCTGGCCGAAACCACTATGGAGCTGATTTTCTTTCCAGAAGTACGGAGGGATATTCAGAATCACCTCTGAGAGATGAGCCAGTGGATGCTGATTTATTTCAGTTAGAAGCAGAAGAATCAGTGGATCCTGAATGGTATGATATTTATCAATTCCTTTCCCAAGGTACCTTTCCAGAGGATTGGAAACAGAATCAGAAGAAAGCTCTGATCATAAAAAGCCTAAAATTTACCATCATCGGAGGAGTACTTTATCGACTAGGTGTGGATGGTATACTTCGAAGATGTGTCCCTATGGAAGGAAGAATGCAAGTCATTTCAGAAGCGCATAATGGCGAGTCTGGTGGACACTTTTCCAATGAAGTGACCTACAAGAAGATTCTGCAAGCAGGCCTGTGGTGGCAAACACTGATTGCTGATGTCAGAAGTTTTTGTAAAACTTGTGACATATGCCAAAGAATGGGCCGACCAACAGCTGCAGACATGACTCCCTTAATGCCAATACAACCATTGGGAGTATTCATGAAGTGGGGACTGGATTTTATGGGACCTTTTAAGAAGGTGACTCCCAGGAAGAACAAGTATATCGTGATGGCTACTTGTTATGTTACCAAGTGGGTTGAAGCTAAGGCTCTTCTTGACAACACAGCCAAGTCAACTGCAAGGTTTCTGTTTGAAAATATTGTCTACCGATATGGATGTCCAGTAGAAATTGTGACCGATCAAGGAACACATTTTATCAATGATACTATGGAAATCCTATTGGATATGCTTTCAGTCAAGCATCGAAAATCTACTCCTTACTATCCTAGATGCAATGGACAGGCTGAAAGTAGCAACAAGACAATAAAGACTATTCTCACTAAGGTGGTGCAAAAGAAACCAGACCAGTGGGACTTGAAGCTTCAGACTGCTCTATGGGCTTATAGGACAACTTATAAGGTAACTACTGGAATGACACCATTCAGAATGGTGTATGGTACTGAAGCAGTGGTTCCTGGAGTTTGTAATCCCCAGTCTGAGAATGGCTGTGAAGTATGGATTAGACTTCAACCATAATCTGAAGAAAAGGATGGATGAACTGATGCAGTTAGATGAACTCAGGCAAAGGGCTATATTGGAACAAGAAATTGTTCAACAACGAAGAAAGCACTGGCATGATCGCCGAATTAAAGTTCGAGAATTCCAGAAAGGAGACTTAGTGCTTCTATATCAGTCTAGATTGGGTCCAAAGAAGCCGAATTTGAAGATTGCCTGGGCAAGACCTTTTGAGGTCGATTGGGTCTTCTCCAATGGCACAGTCAGATTGAAAGATTTATCTGGACTGATGTTTTCGGGAGTGTATAATGGAGCAAAGATCAAGCTCTATTATTCAAAGACCAGAGAAACTAGGTTAGAACAAGGAACTAAGGAACTAGAGGTTGCTGATCAAGAGATACCAGAATCAGATATTTTTGGACTTTTTCATGTGCAACTAGTTCCAGTTTCAGAACTAGTACCAGAAGGACCAGATCACTCTGATCTTAGAATCAGTACCAATATGGTTGCACCAGAATGGGAATCAGTTCAGTACCAATATGGATACACTTTCCAAATTTTAAGTATCCAACGGTCAAATGGCACACCAGTGATAATTATTACAAGGATGGGTCGCAGTCTTGTCCAATGCATGTCTGCCACGACAGCAACGACGCACACAAGTCTAGGAGCGGCGCGTGGTGGAGCTTTTATGGCGCGAACATGTATAACAGTCAAGAGAGTTATCATTTTTCCCCATAAATCTCCTGCGCAACGCTTTCCTCCTGTCAACCATTTGCCATCGCCGAGCTCCGACGTTTCTTCACTACAGCCGCAAACTTCGACCTCTGACGAGACAGCTGACTGTCAGACAGTCTTACCAGCGACACCAGGAAATGGTTTTGACACAAGTAAGTCATCTTCTCCTTCGCCTGTCTTATCGTCGTCGACCTCACAGTGTATGGGTAGAAGGAAACGCTCAGAGAAGATGCAGGAAACTCTTGAAGAAACCCAGGCTATAGTTGCTGAGGCAAAGGCAAGCCTTCCCGTTCTTCCATACAATAAAATCCAACAATATGTCTTTACTGATCACGCAATTACTCTGCTACAACTCTGGGATCTGCGACTTGTGTTGCAAGCTACAAGGATTGCTTTTGATGCAGATATCATCAAGCAAGTTCTTGATTCCTTTGATGCTGAAACTAGCAGTGCTATGGTAAACAGTAGAAAGGTGTCAGTGACACCAGAAGCCATTGCATTCGCATTTCGGATGCCTAATGAGCCCAAACCGTCTGTGGCAACTTCACAGCAAATAAGTATCGCTCTGAAGGAGGATGAAGCAGCTAGAAAGAAGCGCAAGGCAAGTGCTCAAGGAGTTCCAGTAGTAGCAGGACTGGAAGCCTCCGCTGCTTACAGGTTTGTAGCTGAAGCAGTCAGCCTGAAGAACAACCCAACATATGTGTCAGAAAAATTATTTGCTATGCTGTTAGCCAAGATACTGGATCCACAAGTCCATATCAACCTTTGTCAAATACTCTCGCATAATGTACTTCAACAGACTGCCAAGCTAAAATCTCAAACTGTTTTCAAGGCATGGTATGTCTGGAAATTCCTGTATTGGGCCATTGCTGCAGATGTTAATGAGCAGGTAAAGTAGGCTTGGAGTGAGCAACCCATTTCTGAACCAAAGAATATTGAACTGTCCTCAGACGACGAGGAAACAGACAGTCAAACGATCTCCAATGACCTGAAAAGAAAAGCCACGACAGAAGAAGCTGGCAGTTTAAAGAAGCAAAGAATTACACTGACAAAAAGCAGCGAGTTCTTGACGCAAATAGAAAGCCAGGTTAAGGCAGTAAGCAGTGATAAAGCTGAGAAAAGTAAAACTGAGCAGCAATCTGTTCAGAAGATTGTGCCTGATCAGCCAGCTGTCAAAAATACAGTTGCTACTGGATTTGGGAAAGATCATGTCAAGCCATTCACTGTTGAGAAGATACCAGACCAGTCAGGGGACAAAGGCAAGAGTCAACTACACAAAGGGAAAGGTCCAGCATTCTCAACTTTTTCTGGTAGAGTTCTTGCCATTACTGAAAACCCTCTACAACTGGTAAAACAGGATAAGTTGCAGCAAATGCAAACTCAAAAATTGAAAGGGCATCTTTTGCTCAGCAAAGGTGATTATGCAACTTTACCCTACGTGGCTCCAGTGGAAATATATGAACCTGTTGATTCTGATCCAACCACGGTCAAAGACAGATGTTCATTACTGATATAGTCTTCTTGGAATACCATTGTCAGTTGTATGGGACAATTGGTGGAGGCTGGTTGATCTGAAGACGAAGTCAAAAAGCTTAAAGCTGACTTGGCAGAAGCACAACATCAGATTGAAACACTCCAGAAAGCCCAGGAGGTACAGAACATACAACACAGGGTGTTGGAAGCTCAATAAGAAAGGACTCAGGAATTGTTGAACAAAACGTTAGCTAAGGCTGAGTCTGAAATTATGATCATCAAAAGTCAAAGGAATGAAGCGCTGAGAGCTGCCGAGCGAGCTGAAACGATGCTCAGGATGAAGCGGGCAAAATTCAAAAAGCTGCTATTGCACCATACATCTTTGAAGCGTTCGCTGAGACTGACATATACATCTACAATAGCTTGTATAAAATTTTAAACCCTTCAGGCAATGCTGTTTTCGACTTAGAAAATTTAAAGTCCTTGATGGAAAGTATGCAGAGCGATTTGAAGGATAAGGTGGGTGAGTTCAATCATGCTCTGATGAAACAAGCTATAATGGATTATATTGAGCAACAGACTTCCCCGGATGAAGAAGATGAAGCTGATCAGGAGGAGGATGATCAAGAAACTGGGCATACACAGGATGATGATGATGCCCCACCAGCATCTCCACCTCCAGGACCTGGTACTGGACTTACAGGGCCAGATGAAGGAGGCCAGTCACAACCAGACCAGCCAGACGAGAATGAGGGTCAGCAGGAAGGACGGGATAAAGAGCACCAGTCGGGAAATCAGCAGACTGAAGAGGAACAGCCCAGTAACACTGGGAATCAGCCACCTAATTGTTACCATATACATGTGGTAGTGATGTGTGTGAACACACTAGGACCGCCGGGGCATTTTTTCCCTCTTTAGGAGGTTTTTTTTCCCCGTGCATTATATATACGCCCATCACTCTAGGGCTATCTATCTTTCCATTGCACACTAAGTAACATACTCTCTATTGTGTGCCTTGAGCTTCCTTCGTCTTCTCCAAGCTGTGTGTGTTTCTCTGCAACCCTAATTCCAACAATTGGTATCAGAGCAGGTCACGTCCTCCCGGGCTTAGTCGCCAGCTGCTCCAGCACACGCCTGCTCACTTTCTCCGATTTCAGTGAGCTTTGGCGAGCGTTCGCAGGTCGACAAATATTTTGGGCAAGCTCAAAGAGCTTGGTCTGCTCAGAATTTTGATTTGGGCTCATTTCGGCCTCCGTTTCCACTACAAGCAGTACTGCACAGGCTATTTCGTCATTTTGTGCAGATTTTCTGTCAGTGCCGTTTTCTGCATAACAGGTGCCTTATAGTCTTCTACGGTTTGTGCTATATAGCACAAGTTGTTCCCGCTCCATTTCTCCTATTTTCGGGCAATTTTCACATCAGGTGCAACATTTACCATGGCTGACAACAACAACACAGATGTGTTCAAGATGTTTGCCGCTGAGGACAGGTTGGATGGGGACAACTACCCTATGTGGGCTTATATGATGCAACATGTTCTTGTGTCAAAAGGTGTCTGGAACATTGTGCAGGGCATTGATGTACGTCCTGGTTCTGAAGATGTAGGTGATGTTGAGGATGTTGCAGGTCTTGCTACAAGGATTGCAGCTGTTAGAGTTGTTTTGCCTACGGCAGAACAAGCTCGTTGGGATGTTAAGGATGCGCAGGCTCATGCATTGATTGCGTTGTTAGTGAAGTGCACCATTATTCCTCACATCCGTTCAGCAAAATCTGCAAAACAGGCTTGGGATATTCTAGGAGGTCTTTATGCAAGCCGCAATGAGGCTAAAATTGCTTTGCTGCGTAAAGAGCTAGAGTCGAAGATTATGCATGAAGAAGATGATATGGACACTTTCCTTGCTAGTGTCAAGGATATCAATGAGCAACTCATTTCTGCAGGTGAAGTCATTTCGGACAGTTCCATTGTGCAGACTGTTCTTGATGCCTTACCAGATTCCTACCAGACTTTTGCTAGTACTTGGAGACTGATGACCCAAGGAAATCCTGAAGTTGTCAAGTTTGATGCATTATGCACATTGCTGTTGCAAGAGTCACTTTCTAGAAAAAACAGGACTAGGCAGCGTGCAGTTGAACAGGCTTTTATTGCTTCTCAAAGAAAGGGTGGTAACAATAATGCAGCCACTTCTAATGGTTCTGCTGTGAGTGGCAAAAATTCTGTTCCTAATGCTTCTGGTGGCAGCACTTCGTCTGGAAATTCTGGTGATAAGGGCAAAAAGAAGATGCGTTGCCATTATTGTAAATCCAATGATCACTTGATCAAGTCGTGTCCTAAGTTGAAGGCCAAAGAGGCTAAGAAGAAAGAGGGTGGTTCCACTGCAAATGCTGGTTCCACTACAAATGCAGCCATTGTTGAGTCTTCTGTGAAAGGAGATTGTGATGCTGATGTTGATGCAGAATGGGCTTTTAGCGCAGAGTGCACTTACAATTCTGCTATCCATGATGCATGCTTGTCAGTTGCTGCAGATTCACATGTGTGGTATTTCGACAGTGGTGCTACAAAGCACATTACCTCACATCGTGAATTGTTTACCTCTCTCGAGTCTGTCCCTCATGGGAATTCAGTCACTTGTGCCAACAACGCCTCTTATCCAGTTCAGGGAGTTGGAAAGATTGTGCTCATTGCTGCTAATGGCAGTTCCTTCACACTTGTTGATGCACTTTATGTACCTGGGATCAAGAAGAATCTCTTGTCTGTATCCGCACTTGCTAGACTTGGACTTGTAGTCAAATTTGTGGATGACAGATGTACAGTTCATGATCTCAGTTTTGGTGATGAAATTGTTGCATCTGGGCTTTTGTGCCGTGGGCTGTATAAGCTCACTTTGTATGACAAGTGTGGACAAAATTTTGCAAATGTTGTTGCAGATTCAAGGGCTATTTCAGATGCAAAACTTTGGCATGCACGTTTTGGTCATCTGAATTTTGCCAGTTTGCTGCGTTTGCAGAAATCTGATATGGTTGCTTCTTTGCCGCCTCTTGAAGCACCTGTCAAACATGTTTGTGAAGGCTGTATTCTGGGTAAAATGCAGCGTTCTAAGTTTCCAAAGGATGGTTCAGTTAGGGCCACATGCAGGTTGCAGCTTGTGCATAGTGATGTTTGTGGGCCCATGCAAACTCCGTCCTTCGGCAATTACTTGTACTTCGTGACTTTCATTGATGATTACTCCAGGCATGCATGGGTATTTCCGCTTAAAGCGAAGTCCGAAGTTTTTATGTGCTTCAAACAATTTTTGGCTATGGCTGAAAATGTCTCAAAATGTACTATGGGCACCCTCCTTTCCGATCGAGGGGGGGAGTATATGTCTCATGAATTTAATGGATTTCTGGCTAGTCGTGGGATAAAACACCAATGTACAGTGCCTTATACACCTCAACAAAATGGTGTTGCTGAGAGGAAAAATAGGTCACTAATGGAAATGGCACGATGTATGGTCAAAAGTCAAGCTTTGCCGCATTCTTTTTGGCTTGAGGCCATCATGTGTGCCACTTATGTACTTAACAGGTGTCCTACGAAAGCTTTGCAGTCTATTACTCCATATGAAGCATGGCATGATAGAAAACCTTCTATTGAGCACATGCGTGTTTTTGGCTGTTTGGCATATGCTTTGGTGCCACAAGTGCAGCGCAGAAAATTGGATGATAAGGCTGTCAAATGTATTTTTGTTGGTTATAGTACTGAAAGCAAAGGTTACAGGTTGTATCATCCGCAAACAAAACGTATTCTGGTTTCACGGGATGTAGTGTTTGTGGAAGATTCTGTTCAGCCCTTGCTGTCATGTACTAGAGACAGTAATGTAAGCTCACAGGACATTTATGACACTTTGTTGCCTCTTTTCAGTGGTGGAAATACGAATGTAAGTTCCAATGAGGCAAATGTACAGCCTATGGGGGTTTCTGAAAATGTTTTAGAACAGCCTATTACTGATGCAGATGTACATGATGTACTTGATGAGGAAAGGGCTGAAAATGAGCAGGCTAGAGGTATGCCAAAATGGCTGGTGCACACTTTGCGTGATAGTAAATTGGATGCACCTTTATCTAGTCGTACTCGTTCAGGCTCTCGCCATGCATCTTATGCATCAGATTGTTATGCTTTGGCTGTGTCTAGTTTACATGATGTTGAGGAGCCTCTGTCTTTTGATGAAGTACAGAATTCAGAAAATTGGATTGCTGCCATGAAATCAGAATATGATGCACTTATAGAGAATGACACATGGACTTTATGTGATTTGCCTCCTGGCAAAAAGGCCATTGGTACGAAGTGGGTTTACAAGTTGAAACGCAAGCCGGATGGTGAGATCGATCGCCATAAGGCTCGACTTGTTGCAAAGGGTTATGCACAACAAAAAGGCATAGATTATGAAGAGACTTTTGCTCCCACTTCTCGTATGACTACTGTGCGTTTTCTATGTGCATTGGCAGCTCATTTTGGTTGGGATGTACATCAATCAGACATTGTTACTACTTTCTTGAATGGTGACATATTTGAGGAAGTTTATGTAACGCAGCCTCGCGGTTTTGTCATAAAAGGACAAGAGGACAAAGTGTGCAAATGTAAGAAGGCTTTGTATGGGTTGAAGCAATCTCCTCGTGCTTGGTATGAGAAAGCTGACACGCATTTGGTTAAACGAGGCTTTCGTAACAGTCCAACAGAAAGCACATTGTATGTAAAGCGTGAGGATGATGTATTTCTCATTGTGGTTCTTTATGTTGATGATTTGCTGATCACTGGACCAAATGAGAGACATATTGCTGAATTTAAGGCTGATTTGAATGCTACTTTCAAGATGAAAGATTTGGGGCTGTTGCATCATTACTTGGGTATACAGTTTAAGCAGTGTGATGGTGGTATTGCCTTGTGTCAGAAAAGTTACATAGAGACTTTGCTATGTAAGTTTGGACTTGAGGATTGCAAACCTATTGCCACTCCCATGGAAACAGGTTTGAAGTTGAGTTTACATGATGCTGGCGATCCTGCTGATGTCACTCTTTACCAAACTGCTGTTGGCTGCCTCATTTATGTATGCAACACGAGGCCAGATATTTAGTTTGCAGTCTCGCAGCTCAGCAGATTTATGCATAGCCCAGGGTCTAAGCATTGGCAGGCTGTCAAGAGGATTTTCCGCTACCTTAGTGGCACTTTACATCTTGGCTTGTTTTATCCCAAGGGGGGATCATTGCCGCCAGACTTACATGCTTTTTTGGACTCAGATTGGGCTGGTTGTTTTGACACGCGAGTGTCCACAAGTGGTTTTTGTTTCATGCTTGGCAGTTCATGTATATCATGGTTGAGCAAGAAGAAACCTACTGTGGCCACTTCGAGATGTGAGGCTGAGTACAGGGCAGTATTCACAGCTACGGTTGAGTGTGTATGGCTCAGACGCCTTATGGCTGACTTGGGTGTTGGACAGGACACTGCCAACACTATCTACACTGACAGTCAGAGCGCATTGGCAGTTGCGAGGAACCCAGTTTTTCATTCTCGCACAAAGCACATTGAGGTGCATTACCACTATGTCAGGGAGAGGCTCTCAGCAGGAGAGATCAGCTTGGCTTATGTGCCAACACAGGACAACCTTGCAAATCTTTTCACAAAGGCATTGTCTCGTGAGAAGCTTGAAGCTTTCCGCAAAGCTTTGGGCTTACTCCCCTTTGTGGACTGATCCTGTCCTCAGGGCATGGCACTTCCCTTTACTCATGTGCCAGCTCTCGTTCACTGTATCACTCGAGGGGGGATTTGTTACCATATACATGTGGTAGTGATGTGTGTGAACACACTAGGACCGCCGGGGCATTTTTTCCCTCTTTAGGAGGTTTTTTTCCCCCGTGCATTGTATATACGCCCATCACTCTAGGGCTATCTATCTTTCCATTGCACACTAAGTAACATACTCTCTATTGTGTGCCTTGAGCTTCCTTCATCTTCTCCAAGCTGTGTGTGTTTCTCTGCAACCCTAATTCCAACACTAATCAGTCCCATCACAGCAGAGAGGCTGAAGGGAAAATGAAGGTTCAGGATGAAAGACCAGTGGCTGATCATTAGTATTCATTGCATCTCATTACTCTGAATAAGCAACTGCGACATCAACAGGCCTCCATCACCAGACAGTATCTAGAGGATGATGCTCTCTGGACTGATTTAGAAAGATTTCAAAGACTATATGTGGGAGCCAGGGAAATGGTAGACCATTGGAAATCAGCTGCTTTCCATGATAAAGAAGCTTGTAGACTACCTGCGCATCCCAGTACTGTCCAGTTGTTATAACGAGTTCCGGAATGGATACTCAATGCTGATGAGAAAGTGACAAACCCGCACTGGCAAAGGCAGTCTACTGTAGATTGTCGGTCCTTAGATCTAGAACTAGAAATTATGCTGGGTAACAAACCAACTTACCGCTGCATGAAGGATGTTATGGTACAATTGAAGGAAGTTCTGGTACAACTGCAAGCTGCCAGAGGTGTTTTGGATCAGAGAGTCAAAGCCATTCTTGAGGACCAGACAGCCACTAGTAGAGGACCTCAAACACGAATGTCAATAGGAGCACAGGCAACTGCTCTCCGAACCCTGTTCCAGCTAGTGAGAATCACCAAAAAGATGATGCAGCAGGAGAACCAGGCTGTTCTCAATTTCTTGGAATTTGTGCCTGATTCTCCAGTTCTCTTATATGTTGTTCCAGTAAGAGAAATTGAGCTGCCAAGATTCTTTCCAGCACTGTATCCTCAACATCAAGAACTAGTTGATCGACTCACATATTTCAAAATAACTGATGAGCTTCAGGATTGGTATGAGCGATCAACTGTGGAATGGAAGACTTGGCAGACATTGTTCAATGATGCTCTCCAAATCAATGACATTCAGGCAATGAAAGAGGAGCTGCATAGGATTCAGCTGTGTATGGGCCAGTGGAAGATTCAAGTCAGAGGATTGACCAGGATTACTAATCAGTTGCTACAACTCACGGTCGAATCTTCCAAATTACCTGAAAATGACATTGCAGCAAAGCCGGGTCTGGCACCGCAGTACAAAGAGATGGCTGAGATTATTTTCGAAGCTCGCATCAAAAATAATCAGCCTCTTCCAGAAGAATGGATCCATACTGCTTCGCATTGTCATAAGCTGGCCAGAACCAGACTGAGCAAGGGAAGGCGTACACTCTATGATCCTGACGCCAAAACCTATCATTCTCTCACGCCTTATGAGGTAGAGATGACCACAGACCGGCGGGATCAGGTTGAACAGGAGGCCATTTAGCGACTGATTCAGAAGGAGAATGCTGGTGCTGAGACTTCTCATGCACCATCCTGGTCAAAGAGCAAAGGAAAAAGGAAAATGGTCCAATGGAAGGATATTGGGGAGTTCCATCTCAGAATTCAGTGGGGCGACTTTTCTTCTCAGCAGGCAGGGAGAGATGACAGCTCTACCTTGGCCTGGTGAGAGCTCCACCTTGGCCTTTTCCGCTGCCTCCCGAAACCCTTGGTCCTTCTTGAACTCCTGCATCCCAACATCAGAACCAGACAATGGATTTTTCAGTTCCACACCAGAACTAGGCGATGGATTTTTCAGTCTCACATCAGAATCCGACAGTGGAATTTTTCGGAAATTTTGGAATCTTGCCAAAATTCAAGAAAGAAGGGAAGGATGTAGACGGCTGGATAATCACCATGTGGGAACGTGTTCTTAGACGATGGGCAGCGAATTACTCAGTATTACTAGAGTAATTACTACAGTAAACCCGAAGTGTATAAATAGGGCCCATTACATTATTTTCGGGTTGGCAATTGTTATCACTTGTATTAGCACTTTGGGCTATACTTGTACTTGAACATCAGTAGCAGTATTGTCGGCTGTACTTTCTCTCTCTGTAATCATATTCACTGTAATCTTAATCTGTAATCTCAATCATGGCATATATTTCAGTGATACTTATTTCTCGTCTAGTCTTCTGAATCTGAATCTGAATCTGAACCTTATTCCAGTCTATAAGTCTGATTCTTATTTCAGTATCCATATTTCAGTCTAGTCTGAGCTGTCTCAAGAGATCAGCTCCAATTCCACTATCTATCTTTCCATTGCACACTAAGTAATACACACTTAGTTGCGTGCCTTGAGCTTCCTTTGTCTTCTCCAAGCTGTGTGCATTTCTCTGCAACCCTAATTCCAATAGATGACAATGCATACAAGTGTCTATTTATTTATATTGGCAAAATTTGTATTGTGCCAAAGTTTGGATCCCATGTTGATACAAGTCAAAGGCCCTTTCTTACGTGCAGGCTCGGCCCGTGGATGTGGGAATACCTATAGTCAGAGGATAGAGAAAACTTTGTTGCTAGGGGAGGAGATGTGTTTAGCACCTGGGCTAGTGAAGAGGACTCTATTGTTCTAAATATTATAGATAAACATGGGAGGGAAAACCTAGAGTGTTGTAGTTGTGCCACATTGGGCCGTGTTGAACTGAAGACCCCTTACAAGATTCTTAAAGGAGGTAGATGACACAGTGGGGGACTCCAATGAGAAAAAGGAAGCCACAAAGGTGGTGTGGGAGCAACCCAGGTACAAACAGCCTAGACAATAGCGCTTGGCACATGGATTGCGACATTTTGTAGTTATTCCTGATTGCAATTTTTTTAAATTATCTTGTACATTGTGACATTACTTAAATATATGTTTTGGATTTATTTGAGCTCTCTATTTCAAGGAACTCATCTTTAAGCCATCTCTAGTGTTAGAGCTGCATGTATGCTGCAGGTAGTGTTTGTTAGGAGTCTTTCTAATCTACCTTTGTTTCACTCCGTCAAAGAAGTCCACAGTTTTTCTTCAATTGTCTTGCTTGAAGAATGCAACAAATTTTCCTATACTATGGCACTCCAACAAACAAAACCCCCGAAAGGAAGCTCATCAAGAACTTCTTTTTTGTTTTTTTGAGTTCTTTGACCCCTGTCAGAATCTTGCGCGATGCTACAAATTTTCAAGGTGCAACATAGGTAATGGCAATAGGAGAGAGTCTTCAACAGTCAATGTGCTCCCAGAGACAAAATTCCAACCACACTCACTATAACTGTCTACCAGATACTACAATCAAGACATGTTTTTGCATTTTTCATCAATCCCTAAATAGCAATGTAATCAAGAATTCTCTCACCCATGTCATCTCTTGTGCAACACCACATGCATTCAAGTCACAAGCATAGGTCATGTGATTTGTAGAGGCCTGCACTCGGCATCTGCTGAAAACAACCCAGAGCTTCCTTGCCTTAGCCATTTTGGGCATATTTGGCAATCAACACGCTCCAAGGGATGACATTCGGACCAACAAAGACTCACAAAATGGATGATAAGATCTTTTTGCTCATAGAAATCCAAATGATTTAGATTACATCTCCCATGGCATGCTATTTATTCAGATTCAAAGTCCTCCGACAAGATATGATACAATCCCATAGCACTCTGGAATTTTGTCATTGGGATTTCAATACATTTGACAAGATGGGAGTACATGAAGACTGGTTGTCTGCCCATAAGCTTGTAACAATAATCGTCAACTTGCTTATAATAGAGGCCCTTCAAAATGTAAGACCTATCTTTGAACACACCACCCCAACTATCGAATTCATGTTTTATGAGCATCTCTACTCTGTTGGTGCATTTGATCATGTAAAAGTCGACACCTTCTTTGTTTCCTTCCTCGGCATTGACAACAAAGTTGTCACCCACTTGGATTGCGTCACTCAATGCTTCAAAATGCCTTTCATAAGCAGGCTCCTCAGAAATGGCGTCTCCATTTGCACTGACACTTTGAGCAATTTTTTGGAAGCTCCAGCTAGATAGGTGTGTTTTGTTGCTGCATTTCCTCCACTGGTTGTGCATGCATGCATTACAATAGCAAGATAGCTGCCTGAATTCAATGGAAGAGAGCCATCTTGTTTGGAGTAGCTCCAAACTGAATGCATGGAGCGTGTACTTGGGATCTTGTCACAATCCCAGCTATTCTCTCATGACACTTCTCCAAGATTTACCTCCTAAAATACACGCTCTACCTGCTTATGCTTGGAAGGGTAGTGAGCAATGGTTCCATCAGACAAATGCTGGCGAAGAAATTGCACAACATCAGCTGCACATCTGAGTACAACTCCATTGCACTTCAATTTATCGTGTGTAAGTGCCCTCTTCACAACTGTCCCTACCCCATCATGTTCTCCTTTGCCATGGCCACTTTCAAAGAAGTTCCACACCATCAATTTCCCTGTCAAACCAGCATATCTACCAACAAAATAGAAAGTGCTATTTGCCTTGAATTGGGATGCCACCCCATCTGACAAAACCAGTGCTGGCTAACATCTAGGCCTTTGTCTTTTATCCACTGCCAAAATGTAGCATAAAGCAATGTTGGACAAACAAAGTGTCATGCATTTTATCATCATACATGAAAAAGTACAAAGTCTTCTTAATTCACCTTCAACATGATAGTAGGTAGTCTGTACAAAAATGGTGACCTGAATGGAATACCAATGCATCCGTTGGATCTTGTTCAACTCCTTGAATGAATAATTCTCAGCAAAATCCACCACAAATACAACAACATCTTTTGGAAAATGCATGATGCATGCTTTGAACTGCTCAGCCTGCTATTGATACACAAAGTCATGTTTGATGAACTTTGGAAGATGCGTCTTGAATACCTGTAATAACCCAGCAATGCTCATCTCCTGGCCTATAAGCTCCTTCCTTTTCTTCTTCTTTACACCTTCACTCTTTCCTACTTTCACATCCTGTAATACTTTCACTTTGATGGTTCTTGTATCCTTGAGCAGTTCCGGTGAACAACATACAAATTTTTTTGCCCCGCAAGTTGTACATTGACCCTTGTGGCATTTTATACCATGGTAGGTAGACCCAACTTGATTGGGACACGAAATAGAACCTATAATCTTTGAAATTCTCTTCACACTGTACTTTGTAGCAGAACATGTTCCTGCAACTAATAAATCCAAGCACAAACTGCATGCACATTTACACAATGCACCATGCACCATGCACTCCAAATGCTTGACTATGCATGTGACTGACAGCCTCGTTCAGATATGAAATTTTCACATGGTAAATACAGCAACATGTGAGCCTCTGTCCTTTATCTTTCTCACAAAGTAAGGCTTCTCCAATTCAAAGGCACAAAGCTGGATTTGTACATCAAGATATGCTTCCTTACAACGTTGGAAGAGATTAGCCTGCCTTCCACAACAGTGAAAGCTTGTATCACCAAGAAATTATGATGCATTAGCAAGCTATTGGTAGATCTCACATGTGGGTTAGATAGTATGTCAAAGCATGCAATACCTATCAATAGTTATTCATAGCTATACCAATAGCTTTGAGAACCACCCAATAGCTGTCAAATTGCAATCATAGCTATGTGCTAGCTACTAATAGCTATCAAATAGCAATCACTAGCTATGAAATTATAAATCATAGACATGTGATAGATATTAATAGCTATAGAATAGCACTCATTTTTGTGAAATAGTAATCATATCTATGTGCTAGCTCTATAAATAGCTATTAGATAACCATCACTAGCTATGAAATATGTATAAAAAAGCTATCAGTATCTGTCAATACCAAGTTGTAATAGCAATCACTAGCTATGAAGTAGAAAACATAGGTATGTGATAGCTATCAATACTTGTCAAATATAAATTATAGCTACCCTCAAATAGAAATGATTACTATAAAATAGCTATTCACAGCTGTCAAATATCAATCATAGCCATCAATAACTATAAATAGCAATCAATAGCAATAAAATAGCAATCATTAGCTATTAACTACTATACATACAAAAACTATTTACATCTATTAAGCGGCCAATAGTAGTAAACTACTTACAACTATAAACAGCTAGGCAATAATCAATAATTGATAGATACGAATTAGTGCCTATCTTCTATCAATAGCTATCAAATAGCCTACCAACAAGCATACCATAATTACAGATAGATACAGTTAGAAACTATTTATAGCTATTAATTGGCCAATAGCAATAAACTATTCACATATATAAATAGCTAGGCAATGCTCAATATTTGATAGTGATGGGAGCAAAGCGAACCCCAAACCCCAAACCCCGACGGCCTCTAAAACACCGGGGACCGAATGGCGCGCCTCGAGCCTGTCATGGTAAAGCAAACAGGGGGCACCACCTAGCTTCAGTGGCTAGGACGCAAACAACACCCCACCATAACAAAGTTTTCATCCAAGAGAGATGGATTCTTGGGAGTAATGATGAAGAGGAATGGGAATGAGATCAAGTGTGTGTGTGTGTGTGTGTGTGTGTGTGTGAGAGAGAGAGAGAGAGAGAGAGAGAGAGAGAGTGAGGGAGGGGGTATAGCGGCTTAGTACTTAGGCACCACAAAAGGATGGTGAATCCGCACACCCTTCACACATACACAAGCTCACTCCAAACACAAGACTAGGTGGCGATTCCGCACACCTCACATGGGCAAAACATTGCAAGAAAACATACTCACAAAACCTCAAGGTTTATTTAGAGAATAAGGCGATGAAATGGGGAGCATAGGGTAGGGGAATGAGAAGGGAGAGCGTGGTGGAGCACATGGCGGATAGGTGGGAGTTGATGGCGAAGACTCGCACGAGGGTTATGGCCATCATCCTTCATTTAGTTTCCCTTCATCTTCCATAGCCCAAGGGTGTAGAGGTCATGCTCAAGACGAGCATGGTGATTGCGGTGATGGTAATGGTGTGGGTGTGTGTGTGTGCACTAGGCACACACAGTGCATAGTGTACTCTTTGGTGATGGTGTGTGTGTCCTTAGTGTGATGGTGACCCCTCTTTATATAGGGGAGGAGGGGGGAGAAATTCTAGAATTTAGAAATGAAGAAATCATTATCTACATAGGCCATGTGACTGTGGGCCCCACTTGTCTGGCTATGTGTATATGTGCCAGAACAGCAGTCTCATGAGAGAGAGATGGGTTGATGAAAAAAAGTGAGAGGTGACATGGAGAATAAAGTAATTACAAGAGGGGAGAGAGGGGAGTTTTTTCAGACGTGAATCTGTGTGCAGATGTGTGTGAACACAAGAAAAATCAGGTAACCACCGGGTGGGGATGGGTCTGTGGGCACCTTTTTCAGTGAAACTGAGTGTATGTGAGTGTGGGGGAGGTTATTTAGCTACAAGAAAAGAGACATGGCGCCCTTTAGAGAGAGAGGGAGGTATTTGGGTCATGGGATATGATAGGAGAGAGAAAGAGGGGGTGGGGTATACTATTTTGGAAGATAGGGTAAGTTGCATGTGAGTTAGGGTGCATTATTGGTGAGTTATAATGCATTATTGGTGAGAGGTGGGGTAGCTTGAGGGGAGAGAGAAAGGAGAAAGGACAAGGGGAAGAGAGAGGGGGTTGACCTTTTGAGTGGAGGAGAGGAAAAGGGACACCCGATGGGGCAACAGTGAAGAAAAAGGAGGCAAGGTGGGGATGGGCTACCCCGCACGCATGAGGTGGCCTATTTTACCTTTCTCATATATTTACTTACTTTTTCCAATGCCTTTTATCACTCCCTCCCTAAGAGGGGGTTTTCATGGGGTGGGGACGAGAGAAGAGAGGTATGGGAGCTTGGCTTGTGAAAAGCCCCCATCATTAGCCATCCCCTTTTGGCTAGAGGCATTCATGTCTCTAGCTCATCTGTTTGATCATTATCGTCGGAGGTGGCGGCTGATGGCGTGTCCTCATCTGGAATGTCAATTGGTGGAGCCTGGTCCAATTGAAGAAAATAAGGTTTAAGTCGCCAACCATTTACCCTGGTTTTATGAATTTTTCCATCAGCCTCCATAAGCTGGTAGCTTCCATTGGCATACTTTTTCCTGATGATGAAAGGGCCTTCCCATCGGAGTAGGAGTTTCTTATCCTTGCGCGTGTCGAAGCGATTGTCGTAGCGGAGCACCAACATTCCTTTCTTCAATTCTTTTTTCCGGAGATGCTCGTTAAAGCTAAGCCGTCTATGCTCTGCTTGTGCTGCATAATAATTTATTGCTTCTTCTCTGTCCAGCTGCAGTCTTTCCAAGTTGATGATGTGATCTCTCAAATGCATGTTGGGTTGTTGAAGTTGGCTTGCCATTACTCTGAGACTTTGTAGTTGCATTTCAATGGGCAAGATTGCTTCCTTACCAAATACTAGATGATACGGTGTGAATCCCAAGGATGTACGAAATGAAGTTCTGTAGGCCCATAAAGCTAGTAGTAGATACTTATCCCAGTCTCCAGGATGATTGTTTACCTGCTTGGTAATAATTTTAGAAACCATTCCATTTACCTTTTCAACTAGGCCATTACATTGAGGGTAATATGGTGAAGAGTGCCTCCTTGTAATGCCCAGTTTCTGCATTAATTCTCCTACCAAGTCTGCTCTGAAACCTAGCCCTCTATCAGAGATGATCTCTAAAGGTGTGCCAAACCTACAGCAGATGTTCTCGTAGATAAATTTAGCTACCTCTACCGCTGTGATTCTAGTGGTGGCTGTAGCCTCTGCCCATCTAGTCATGTAGTCGACCCCCATGATAATGTAGAATTTTCTTGAGTTGGCCCTAGGTAATGGCCCAATGGCATCAATACCCCATTTTTCAAATGGGCCATATGAGAGAATAGGTGTCTCTGGTTCAGGCATAAGTGACCTAGTGCCGGTCTTTTGACACAACTTACACGTTTTGCACCAATGGTGTACATCACGGTTGAGGCTAGGCCATATGAAGCCTGCATGCAATATTTTCCTACTTGTTATGTCTAGGGCAAAGTGACCACCACAAACCCCGTCGTGACAGCTAGCAATTACTCCCGTGATTTCGTGAGAGAGAGGGACCTTCCTGAGTATTTGGTCCTTACCCTTACAATACAAACCATCATTGATGAGTCGATACCTTGTGGCCTTCCGCGTCAGCCATTGCTTCTGTCCCTTTGTTAAATCTGATGGGCATTCCCCTGTTTTCAAAAAATGCATGATGTCAGGCAAGGCATCACTGCCTTGAAATAGAGGGAGCTTTAGTTTTATTGCTCCAACCACCACTTCCTGTAGTCTTTCACTTGCTAGGGCATCTGCTTCTTGGTTTTGAGCCCTTGGGATATGGTGTATTTTAATTTCTTCAAACTTACCCAACAAGGTTTTTACACCACTTAAGTGAGTCCTTAAACTAGAATTCTTGCATGTCCATGTTCCATTTACTTGCCTTACCAGAAGTAGAGCATCCCCAAATACATTAAGGCGTTGTACACCTTGCGAGACGCACCATTGTAGACCCTCGGTTAGTGCTGCATACTCAGCTTCATTGTTAGAATGTGAATCTAACAATTGGCCCAACGAAAATACCTTTGTCCCTTTGTCATCAAAGACCACAATGCCTGCAGCTACTTCGTCGGACGCTCGCTTGTAGGCTCCATCAAAGTAGAGAGAGTATGCTCCTTCTACCATCGGTAGTACTGGAGGTAATCGGACTTCTCCTTCCTTAGATTGCTTCTCCTTCCTTTCAAAGACTTGGTAGGTCATGAGTCCCCCCAAACTTGCCCTTGTCGTGCTTTCTACCTGTACCGTGTAGTCAAACTCTTGCATACGAACTAGCCATTTAGTAATTCTAGCAGACACATCCATGTGTTGTACAACATAGGGAAATATTTCATCCGTGGTTAGAATCACAAATTGCTTAGGCAGCAAATATGACCTAAACTTTGTAGTCGCAAATCTAAGAGCTAGGACTAAGTGTTCCACATGGGTGAAACCTTTCTCTCCTGCTGTCATCATTCGACTAGAGAAGTAGATTGGCCTCATGAAAGATGTCGTCGTATCCTTTTGGAGTAGCACAGCCCCCAATGAGTCATCACCAACACTTGAGGTGACATAGAATTTTTCATCCCACTTAGGTGGTGAGATAGTTGGCAGAGTGGCTAAGACCTCCTTTACCTTGTTGTAGTGATGTTCGCTTTCCTCGTCCCAAGTGAAAGTTGATCTTTGAGTGAGTTGTTGCAGTGGTAGAACAAGTTGTGATAGTAGATGTATGAATCTACTTAAGTACCTCACCTTCTGTAGAAAAGAGACCAGTTGACGTGCGGTCGTTGGTGAAGGTAGGGCTATGAGTGCAGACACCTTACTTGGGTCGGCGTTGATACCTTTTGCTGAAATTTCATGGCCTAGTAGAATGACTTTACTCTCCCCAATGTGGCATTTATCCACATTTAATTGCCCACCTAGGCTCTGCAACCTGGCCAAACCTTCAGTTACCTTTTCTAAATGTGAAATACAGGAGCTATATATACAAAAATCATCAATGAACACTCTTATGGATGTTCCAAAGAACGGTTGAAAAACATATGTGACATATCTTTGGAATGTGGCAGGTGCATTTGTGAGACCAAATGGCATAACCCTGTATGCAAAACAACCCCATGGCATGATAAAAGTGGTTTTTAGCTGATCTTCCAAGGCTATGCGTATTTGAAAGTATCCAGAATAACCATCACAGATGGTATAGCATTCAAAACCCGCTACTTCATTCAGAATTTCATCCAAGAAAGGGAGAGGAAAGTGGTCTCTCTTTGTAGCTACATTTAGTGGTTTGTAGTCAACACAGACCCTCCACTTACCATTCTTTTTAGGCGTCACCACTACAGGTGACACCCATTCTGAGTTTTCTACAGGATAGATGAATCCTGCCTCCAGCAGTTTCCTTACCTCGGCCAAGAGTGCCTTTTCTTGTATGACCCCCAATCGTCGTAGCTTTTGCACAACTGGTTTTACCCCTTTCTTCAGCTTAATATGATGTTCCACCACTGTAATGCCTGTGATTCTTTCATAGTTGTCAATGAACAGGTTAGGAAATCCCATCAACATTTGCAAAAAACTATCTTTCTCCTCAAGTGTTATTCCGTAGACAACATACCCTTCAACCTACTTCCTCCTAGGTCAGGTGACTTGCTCTCCTCTTCATTGGGTTGCCCTTTAGGTGATGGATCACCAGTTGTGCTTACCCTTTGTGGATCCTTCATAATGATACCCATCACATCAATAGAACTGTCACTTTCGTTGGTGGATGTGGTCTCCTCCTCAAAACTGGAAGATTCGCAAGTGGTTTCATCTGCCGATGTTTCCAAATTCATTTGCTTCTGCTTGCCAATCCTCATGTCATAGTAAATTGTCTCCCCTTTCTTACCGGTCATGCGTAGAAGGCCAGTACCCCAGTCCTGTTTTGCCTTCATGGCCATCAACCATGGCCTTCCCAAAATTAGTGGATAGCCCTCCCCCTTAGTAGGCATTACAAAAACATCTACCTCTACCTCAGTGTTGAAAGCTTTGATTTTCACGGCACTTACCATACCCACACACTTTACTTTTGCGTTGTTTGCCATCTTTGCCTTGCATGGAGAAGGCCTGTCAACCTCGAGCCCTAATCGAAGCATCATAGCTTCGCTCATTACACAGATTTGTGCACCTCCATCAATGTAGGTGTTTCCAACCCTCTTTCATTTTATGTTTACGTCGACAATTGGAAGGATGTCATCCATGTTGCATCCCGGAATTGCTCCGGCTACCTTTGTTTTGGAGCGTCTTGTACTTACCATTTTAGACCATTGTCGCCTTACTTTAGGTACAAGATGTAGCAGCTGTGGCCATGTAATCTTCGGTCCTTGCTCTGCCACATCTAATGTTAGATCATAGGGCTTAGAACTTTCCCCTATCTAGAAGTCGGTGATGCCCAATTTCCGTCGTGGCCTGGATGCCCTCTTGCTAGTTTCTCCTCTCATGCTTCTCTCATCATCTGATTGTGTAGCTTTCTCCATCCTAGCTCTTTTCACAGTCATGGCCTCAAGTGGTTCTAAAAAGGTTACCTTCTCCTTACCCTTGTCCCTCTCCTTTGCTCTGGGTGGATCCACTACTACGGCTTTTCCTTTCTCTTCTAGCCTTATGATGTTTACAGGGCGATCAGGTGGTGGGGCTGGTGGAAGAGGTGGAATGGATGCTTGTAGTGGTGTCTGGGGTGGACGTAGAATTTGTGTTGGTGGGGTTGGTGCTCGGGGTGGGGGTGTTCTTTCTATAGGGGGTGACAATTGGTTCCTCCTACCTCCTCTATTATAGTTTTGTCATGGTTTGGGACAGTAGTACATACCGTGACCGTATTCTCCGCAGTTGTAGCAATGATACTCCCTGTTTTGTCGTCGTGCTCTTCTAGGGTCTTGATCTCTTTCTTGACTCCTCCCTTGTTGTATTAAGTGGACCGACAAATTCTGCAGTTGGTCAGTAATATGGGCCAACATATCTTGTTGGTCATCTCTTACCCCAAGAGCCGGTGGTGGTGGTGGAATGGTGGTTGTCGTAGTTGCTGGTCGACGTGATGTTGTTGTTTCTGTTGACTCGGTTTCTTTGACTTTCATTCGCAGCTTCTTGTCCTTAAGGCGAGCAATCTCAACGGCTAACTCGTACGTAGCCGGGAATCTACCTTTCACCTTCTCCTTGAGAAGCGGCCATAAGCCATGCGTGAACCGATCTTTTTTTAGGAAATCGGGTGCAGCTTCCCCCCTTGCCAGTGACTCAACCCTCCGTTCCCACAAATCCACAAATTTGGACTCATAGGTGGCATATTCTAAAAGACCCTCCTGCTTCAAGTCTCTCAACTTGTCCCACAACTTTTCTGAAGTGGTACCTCCCCCAAAGAGCCTCTTAAAAGCGGTTTTTAAGGGTTCCCAGTCATCCTTGGTTGCTTGTGGAAGTGCATTGTACCATGATCTAGCTTCTAGCTTCATGAGATGCTTAAAGATTCTAACCCGGGATTCATCCGTATCTTTGTTGCTCACTACACATGCTACTTCAAAGTCATCTAGGAAGTCTGTTACCAAATCCTCCCCCTTCTTTCCTTTAAATGTTGGAAATGCTACACTTGCCATGATTACTGAGAGAGATCTAGAAAGACACACTGCTTAAATTGCAAAAGTTTTTTTCTTCTTTACAAGGAGGCGTCTATACCCTCTTATACTAGGACATAGATTAAAACTTCAAACGGTACATTGCCTTGTACCAAAGGTAGGACAAATGGTTGATCCGATGCCAGAACCTCAAAAAATCGCTCCCCACCCAGCATGGTGTCAATGACATGCTGATAGTGAGCCTTCAAATCCAGTATTACCTTGATTGAGCGTACACGTATTGGTATGTGTGATCTGTCTTGAGGTAGGTTGTACTGATTCATGTGAAGCTTAGAGGTGCTTAGTCACTATCCAAGCTTGTGGGAGAGGGTGGTGTTCTTTCCTGAAACAAACTCAGTAGATCCCTAGTTTCTCTAGTGAGAGTGTGAGCCAATGATTCCCTTATCTGTGCTGCAGCATCAGGTGCGACTTGAAAACTGACTGTGATAATTACCTCGGTGACTTGAGTTACCCGATTCTCAAAGTAGAATAGTGTTGATTCTCTATTGTGTAGAGCTCCTTCCATTTTGTTGTTGTGGGTTGGTTGTAGGTTGCGGACATGGTTTCGACCTTCTCCTTCTTCTTCTTGGCACTTGGCCTATGTATATCAACTAGGTTTGGCGTGTTGGTTTACTCTCCCACTGCAAATCGATTACCGTTACGCCTGGCACTCGAGCTTTGATGGAGATGCGGAGTTCGACTTGTTGTGCTTGGAGCTCTTCTTCTTCTGTCGTCCAATTAGCAAATCCTGCTAGCCATTCATCCATTCACAATAGTTTAGGGGTTTCAGTCTTGTAAACTGAAGGGTTTCATGAAAAGATCCTCAGTGGGGCACCAAATGACGGGAGCAAAGCGAACCTCAAACCCCGACGGCCTCTAAAACACCGGGGACCGAATGGCGCGCCTCGAGCCTATCATGGTAAAGCAAACAGGGGGCACCACCTAGCTTCAACGGCTAGGACGCAAACAACACACCACCATAACAAAGTTTTTATCCAAGAGAGATGGATGCTTGGAAGTAATGATGAAGAGGAAAGGGAATGAGATCAAGTGAGAGAGAGAGAGAGAGAGAGAGAGTGAGGGAGGGGGTATAGCGGCTTAGTACTCAGGCACCACAAAAGGATGGCGAATCCGCACACCCTTCACACATACACAAGCTCACTCCAAACACAAGACTAGGTGGCGATTTCGCACACCTCACATGGGCAAAACATTGCAAGAAAACATACTCACAAAACCTCAAGGTTTATTTAGAGAATAAGGCGATGAAATGGGGAGCATAGGGTAGGGGAATGAGAAGGGAGAGCGTGGTAGAGCACATGGCGGATAGGTGGGAGTTGATGGCGAAGACTCGCACGAGGGTTATGGCCATCATCCTTCATTTAGTTTCCCTTCATCTTCCATAGCCCAAGGGTGTAGAGGTCATGCTCAAGACGAGCATGGTGATTGCGGTGATGGTGATGGTGTGGGTGTGTGTGTGTGCACTAGGCACACACACTGCATAGTGTACTCTTTGGTGATGGTGTGTGTGTCCTTAGTGTGATGGTGACCCCTCTTTATATAGGGGAGGAGGGGGGAGAAATTCTAGAATTTAGAAATGAAGAAATCATTATCTACATAGGCCATGTGACTGTGGGCCCCACTTGTCTGGCTGTGTGTATATGTGCCAGAACAACAGTCTCATGAGAGAGAGATGGGTTGATGAAAAAAAGTGAGAGGTGACATGGATAATAAAGTAATTACAAGAGGGGAGAGAGGGGAGTGTGTTCAGAGGTGAATCTGTGTGCAGATGTGTGTGAACACAAGAAAAATCAGGTAACCACCGGGTGGGGATGGGTTTGTGGGCACCTTTTTCAGTGAAACTGAGTGTGTGTGAGTGTGGGGGAGGTTATTTAGCTACAAGACAAGAGACATGGCGCCCTTTAGAGAGAGAGAGAGGGGGGTATTTGGGTCATGGGATATGATAGGAGAGAGAAAGAGGGGGTGGGGTATACTATTTTGGAAGATAGGGTAAGTTGCATGTGAGTTAGGGTGCATTATTGGTGAGTTATAATGCATTATTGGTGAGAGGTGGGGTAGCTTGAGGGGAGAGAGAAAGGAGAAAGGACAAGGGGAAGAGAGAGGGGGTTGACCTTTTGAGTGGAGGAGAGGAAAAGGGACACCCGACAGGGCAACAGTGAAGAAAAAGGAGGCAAGGTGGGGATGGGCTACCCCGCAGGCATGAGGTGGCCTATTTTACCTTTCTCATATATTTACATAATCATACTTTATTTTTTTCTTACTTTTTCGAATGCCTTTTATCACTCCCTCCCTAAGAGGGGGTTTTCATGGGGTGGGGACGAGAGAAGAGGGGTATGGGAGCTTGGCTTGTGAAAAGCCCCCATCAATAGCTACTAATAACTGGCATTGTTATATAACAAATATACATAGCTACTACATGGCATGCGCTTTCATTCATACCTGTGATACTTCCAATAGATGGATGGGATGTGTGATAAACTTCTTTCGACCTATTTTCTTTTGACATATGTCCTTCTTCAAGAGTTTCAAAAGTTCTCTAATCAACTCCTTGACCTCTTCAGGTATGCGACTTCTTGGAAGACTTCGATGGCATGTGGAAAAATGACAATGCAGTGTTCTCAGTTTGCTGGAGTAGATGATATCTGGCTCCATACAAATTCCTTCTGTGAACAGAAAGGAGCTTGGAGGTAGCATTAACATTAAGCCATAGTGCATCCTCTCGGTCTTTTGAGCTCACAAGAATCATCATGGTAGACCTCTTGAGGAACATTTCATCTTCATTTTGTGGCCTCTTCAAGTCTTGAAGCGTGTTTTGGATATTTGCTATGAGTGTGTCTACAAAACCTTGTGTTGGTGCCTTATCACTGTTAAGATCTTTTAGTGAAGGATGCTGAATCATCCATTTGAAAATGTCTTTCTTAGCATTCATGTCCATTGCATTCGTTTGACGAAGAATATACCATGTAATGTCTTCATCTACCTTTGCTCTTTTTACCTCATCGTTGAATTCTGGACAGCCTTGTGGTTCTCCTTCATCCGCTATTTCTTTGGCTGCTTCATCCAGTTCTCCTTCAGCAATGTTACCTTCGTCTACTTTTCTTTTCAGTCTAGCTCTTTGTTCTCTCTTGTGGTGAGACTCATATTCCCTGATTATCATGTGTTGCTTCAAGCGATGCAATGCACGAACCTTTGGCAAACAAAGAAGAACACATATCATTGAGACGTTTCCAAATAAGAACAATCAAGAAGAGAGGAATAACGTATATTGCCAAAGCACCTGCTCCGTATTATCCCTTATCCACCATTTCTTCTATTCAGCCACCACAAAGCAAGAGAAAGAAGGGAGCCACAAAATTAGCTCTGATATCAGCAAGAAAATAGAGTTTGATTGATTTAGATGCTATGAATCACTTAACTAGATCGAATTCTATGGTTTAGTTAGAAGTGACTATAAGAAAATAAGCAAAAGCTTACTAAGAGGAACACTGTTCCTAATTTACTAGTTGATGCTGCAAGAAATGTTTCTCCGTGCTGAGAAAATAGAATTTGCACATTGATAGCTTCACCGTAAACTTGTGTGTGTGTGTGTGTGTGTGTGTGTGTGTGTGTGTGTGTGTGTGTGTGAGAGAGAGAGAGAGAGAGAGAGAGAGAGAGAAAACAAAAAGCTTGTGTGTGAGTGTGTGTGTGTGTGTGTGTGTGTGTGTGTGTGTGTGTGTGTGTGAGAGAGAGAGAGAGAGAGAGAGAGAGAGAGAGAGAGAGAGAGAGAGAACGAGCTTCACAAAGAGAACAAGAAGTGGGTTGTTACGTACCCATGATCATAATTTAATATTTCACTTTTTAAATGTTTTCACTCCCATAAAACCTAATAGCTATGTATCGTACACAGCTTTGGTGTCCACCCACTCATGCTTCCACCCCGTAGGGTTGTAAGGGAGCTGCGATGCGGCCATTGAGGAGATATGCATTTGGGGGGGGCGGGGGGTGCGGGGGTCGGTCAGGTGGCGCAAGCCAGTCAAAAGAGATGCGAAGTGGAGAGCTGAGGTGTCAGAGCTGGCAGCTGCACTAGAGGAGATACGCTTAGTTTTTTTTTATATATCCATGGCTTGTCATCTTTGAGAGCCTTCACGCTGCGTTAGGCTGGCTCAGACCATTGACTAGTTCTCTAATAGTGACATCGTGAGGTCAATGCATATGTCGTCGTACTTGATTGGATGGTTGGAGTGGATGGGATCTTTAAAGATCCACCTCATAAGGTTGAATAGAGGAAGCAAGCTAACTTTTACATTTTCGTGCACATTGCTAGATAGCACATGCTATTTTCCTTTTCCCTTATTTGAAAAGATGACTTTGCAAAGAAAGGATCTTTGGATTTGTAAGGCTAAAATGAGTAGTTACTATCTATGCCATCTCTCCCATGTTTTTAGCTCTAGACACGGGGAGCCTCGCATTCTCTCCCATGTTTTTATCTCCAAACATGGGTGGCCTCTCTCTCTCTCTCTCTCTCTCTCTCTCTCTCTCTCTCTCTCTCTCTCTCTCTCTGATGTGTGTGTGTGTGTAAGCATGGACACTTGAGGACAAGATACTTGCTGGAAGAAGGTTTTGTAAAATTTGTTAGGAATTTGTGCCTAAGCACACCATGGAACTCTCCCCTTACTCTATCTTGTCTAGATTCGGTGTATTTGCCTATTAGACTTGCCTACTTGATTTAGTTGATGCTTGCATTGGATCCACATGCTACACACACACACACCCATGGAGAGGTATGCACGACCAAGAGCTGATTTGGGCTGATCTTGATGCATGTCATCACTTGTGATGTCATCCAAAGATTTCGCCAGAAAGCCTATATAATGGCTCACTATGTACTAGCATTCTAGTTCAATAATCAATTCAGTGTAATGGAATTGTCCTATTAACTTGAGAGTAGCAGAAAATAATGAGAGTACTTTTGAGAAATTACTTTGTGAGCATAGCGGGTGAACATAATTGAAGATAATAACATAGGAATAGCATTTAGTTAACTTGGCATTGAATAATACTTTTGCAAGAGAGAAAATTTAGAGAACATGACAACAGTTGAGGAACGGATTTATGTGGAGCCGGTCCCCCCTCCAATAGGCATTTGTATTATGATTTCTCCCATTAAGAGAGACTTGTTACAATACAATCTTTGTGCTCCTTGTGACCTAGGTGATGCAATGAAGATGGAAAGCTTCATGCATCACACACATAACATAAACTTTGAAGAAAGATTTAACTATCCCAAGCCTCAATCCCAAGACCTCAAACACCTTCGAAGGTGGAGAGAGCTAGCAGGGAATGAGGGTAGGGAAGAGGAAGAAGAAACATTTCATAGGAGAAGAATTAGCTCCTCACTTATCATAACTCTTCTTGCTAGTATACATAATAGCATAGTAATGAAGATGGGGGAGATGGCAAGCTTAAGCATTGAAGCATGGATCTTGGTTGGATTTGCATTCCATAGCCAAGAGTGTTGGTGTAGGCTCTCAACCTCTACTTGCTTGGAGAAGGAGAGGGACCTCTTGCACTTTGAACATTGCATAATGAGAGTGTGTGTGTGTGTGTGTGGGAGAGTATACCCCCTAAGCAACCCCCTAGCTTGCTTTGGTCGACTCCCCCTTGTAGCTCATGCTTGAAGCTAATTGGACCCCTCCAGGCCTAGCCAATCACAAGCAGGAGGCAGTACAAGCAACAAGGGTAGCGTTGGGACAAGTGTCCCCCTTTCCCCTTTACGAGAGAGGACTTGATAAATGCAAATAAAATTAAATAAATCTCCTAAATTAGCATTGGACCCCTTGGGTGGCCAACCAATAGGCTTCATGTACACTATGGGGGCAACATGAGGAGGAACTTGACAAGTGTCCCCTTTGCTTTCTTTGTACTAGGCATGCCTTGTGTAAGTGTGTGGGTGTTCTCTCTCGTCCCCCCTCATGTAGGGCTCGCCCCCTCCTTGTAGGGATTAGATTTGACTTTTGCACACCTCAAACTACTTAACCTTGGCCTTGATTGCCACCACAAGCTTGGGTTGGGTTCTCACCTCAAGTACAGCCCTAGCATCTCAAGAATGACAAGCACCTCAGGCATCTCAATCATCAAGTACCTCAAGCATCTCAATCACCTCAGTCATCAAGAACCTCAAGCACCTTAGTCATCAAGCATGACAAGCACCTCAAGCACCTGAAGCGTGGGCCGAGTTCCCACCTCATGCACAACCCTAGCTTACCTAAGGTCGAAGGACTTTTACACTCATTATTGGAGTTCTTCAATGAAGCTAACCCTAAGGTCTTATGCTCCATTGGTAGCCTTTCTCTTTGATAGACCATCTCTCATTTGGGCCCCTATAACATTGGCCCCGTGTTGAGATTGATCTAAAAGCACATGTCTATATCTTAACCCTTTTTCTCGTTTATTCTCTCACATTAAGTGATCAGTTTAATATGAGAAAATCATTTGGGTTGGTTAGATATTAGATTTTATGACATTACCTCTTTCTTGAAATCATAGTCGTCCTCGACTATAAGGTAGAAGAGATAAAGCCTTAGTCATTAGTCAATCTTACTTAGCGGGTAGAGGATCCCTTTTTACCCTACGACATCTGCCCAAGATGGATGACTAATCCATTTGGTGCTTGGGAGACATAGCTGCTGCAAGCATGTCTGCTCTTTAATCCATTTCATTCTCCCAAAGTAGAGTGACAAATTCTACTTGGTGTTTGAGAGACGTTGTCATCACAAACATGATTCTAAGCATGCATACTATTTAAATTTATGCACAATTAAAGTGAGAACTAGTATTATAAGACAAAAACATGGGTCATTTAAATGGAATTTTTACATTTTCTTACTCTAATGTAGCATTGTAAGCATTGAAAAGGTTCATATTATCCTTAAGCTGTATTACTTGCATCCATTTAGCATCTTCAAAAGGATAATTTTTGAACTTAATAAGATACCATAGGATAACCTTACCATGTTGTAGTACCTTGTCTTCATGCCGAAGAATAGCTTCAAGTTGTAGCACCTCTTCTTGGTGTTCAACTTCGGGAGGGTCTTCAATAATGGGTTCATTTGGGGGCTCTCCTTTGTAGGGCTTAAGTAGGCTCATATGAAAAACATTGTGTATGAGCCAATGGTTGGGCAACTTGAGTTGGTAGGCCGTCTCATTGATATGCTTCAAAATTTGGAAAGGACCCTAATATCTTTTTGCTAGCTTAGCATAATACTTTTGATCGCCCGTAGGATTTTTGCCCGTCATTTACCTTATTCGAGCCCTCGGGGGGTTCACTATGTGTAAAACTACCATATCACGTGCATTCAAGACATGTTTGTAAAACCCCTTATCTGTGAATTTTGTTAGGAATATAATGTACCCTTTTTTAAAAAAATCTATAAGTTTTTTTAAAATTTGAAAAAATAATTCCCTTATGTATATATATTTCTGTAAGTTTCAAGAACTTTAAATATCCTTCTGTTGAACTCACGTGATAGGTTACATTTTTATTAGGTGACCTCCCCGGGTTCGAGCCTTAGGAGACTTAAGTAAGACCCAATCATTTTCTTTGAATGTTAAGGCCCTTCTGTGCTTGTCACCAGCAGCTTTTTTCCTTTGTTGAGAGATGGATATAGCCTCCTTAATCTTTTGAAAAGATTCTTGTAGCTCACGGCTATACACATCGGCGGCGAAGATCTTCCCATGCACTTTGAGTAACAAGGGACTTTTAGGTCTTCCCTCAATGATAGCAAAAGGTGCTTTTCCCATAGAAGTATGTACAATATTATTGTAGGCATACTCTACAAGTGGTAATTACTTTTTCCATTGTCAGCGTTGATCTAGTTCTGTAACATAAGTCTTTAGTAGATTGAGTATCGTAAGATTGGCTATCTCACTTTGGCCATCCGTTTGTGGGTGATAGGCCAAAGAGAAATTTAATCTTGTTCCTAGATTTTCAAAGAGACCTTTCCAAAAATTACTGGTCATTTTAGGATCTCTATCTGACACAATGGATGTGGGTAATCCATGGTGTTTGAAAATCTGAGATATGAAGAGAGTTGCCATTTGATGTGCTTCAATAGTCTTTTTGACAGGAATAAATTATGCTTGCTTGCTAAACCTGTCAACTATTGTCCATATTCCCGCATTCCCATGGATAGACTTGGGCAATCCAAAGATAAAATCCATGGATATGCTCTCCCATGGTGAGTTTGGGATAGGCAATGGTTGGAGTAATCCAGGTTGCTTCCCTTTATCATATTTGGTTTTTTGACATACTACGCATTTTGAAACATACTCTTGTATCTCCACTTTCATGGTAGGCCAATAGAAATATGTCTCTACTCCTCGAAGAGTAGGTCGAATACCTCTATGTCCCACATAGGGAGGAGCATGGGATTCATACATAACTTTCTCATGAAGGGAATGGGTAACACATAGCCTATTGCCGTGGAGAAGATAACCATCTTGCAAGGTGATTGGTTCCTCTTTTTTCCCCAAAGCAAGGGCTGACATTATGTCTCTAAAATCAGGGTCGTAGTGTAGGGTTAAGGTGGATAGGTTAGTGTGCCATTCATGGCATAATAATGATTAGAATAGAATTAGCTTATGGCTTGATATTGGACACACAATACACTAGAATACGGTTGCAAAAATGATAGACTTACATGTTTCAGCAGAATGTGCCTCTATATAGGCTTATACAAAAGAGAGAGCCTTTTGACACATGAGGACAAGATGTGGCTGCCTATGGACAAACACAAGTGGCTCTGCTTTACACATGGGTTGTAAGGGGTTCTTCACATGGGCTATTGACACATGACTTTTCTAGGTGGAAGAGATTGTTCACACAATAGATGCAACAAAACCTCACATCCCAACAATCCTCCCCTATGTGGGTTTTGGTTGCATATCACTCACACAATCCTCCCCTCAAAACACACTAAGGTGAGGCACACAATTCACAAGCCTCCCCTTGAACACAAAGTTGCCTCCCCTAAACACAAAGGGTGTAGGCATACAAAACATCAGGGTGTAGGCACACACACGCCTCCCCTGGCACAAATAGAGGATAAGGTACACAAGAGAGATAATGCTCACAACACATGTCGTTTGTTGTTTTGCTGGAGGATTTTCTCCCCAACACAAATTTGAAAAAGTTGTTGTCCTTTGTTTTGTTCGCCAGTTGTTGTAGTAGCCAATATGTTGTTGTTGTTCTGCCACATTGTGATGTTGATGGTGTTGTCGTCAATTTTTTGATCCAATGCAGAATGCAAAGGAAGACACAATGCACATATATGTACAATGGAAGGAAAAACCACGTGGGAAAAAGCCCTCTAATTATTTATGCTATACAAAAGGACTTATTTTTATTATGTTGGAGAAAATGACCCAACTGCTATGCCTTTGTTATAGTTTCCTTTGAGCATTTCTTAAAGAGGAATCCAGTTGATCTACGATGCCTCATATGCAAGCAAAGCTTCGGCAAAATCATTTTCTGCTACCTCTTCTTTGGGCTCAAAATTGGGTGGATACTTCATGTGTTCATGGATAGCATGCAAGATGTACTTGCCAAAAATAGAAACCGTCGCAGGTGTTGTTGTGGTTGCATGATGCTATGCTTGACTTGTAAGTGTTGAGAGTGATGCTTTACTATTACAACCCATGTAATGGTGAAGTTGTGTTCGTGTGCTACTATGCTTTGGAAAGAAACCCCTTGAGAATGATCTCTTACATTAATTAAACCCCAAATAAAAATATAATGAATATTTTTACCTTTTATGGTTGCAATTGACTGATTATGGTGGGGCCGGAAAGCGCAGCTGAAGAGGAGGCAGCGAATAGCTACGCAATTGTGATGAGGCTCCTATGGCGACTCGACGAGGCCCAGAGGGGCTGCAGATACACAGAGGTGGAAACTGGCAGCTATTACAACTGTTGAAATAGGCATGGAGGTGTCAAGGGCAAGGCAACCAACAGAGAGGGCACCAATTTGGTTGAGGTCGCATTGCAGGCTATTGAGATAGCCAATAGTCGAGGGCGCAGGCGAGTTGTTGAGCAGATAGCACAGATTTGTGGAGAACAAGCCGAGTGCAGAGAAAACTGTGTGGGCCCGCCGGCCTTTATAAGGGCAAGATCGCGTAAATTTGTGAGCTAGTCGATAAGGTCGTCAGAGGACGTGGGATCCAACAATGATGCCGACGAGCTCAGCTGATGATCAGGCAGTAATCAGGTAGGGTATGCAAGCCATTGAGGATAGAGGCCGACTAGGCAGCTCGATGCGTGTGTGCCCAAGGTGGGGCTGATCGAGTAGGAGCACGGGTGACGGGGCTGGGCTTTAAGAGGTGGCACCCACAAAAGGCACTTTGTCTTTATAGTCACACACACACACACACACACACACACAAAAGGCTAGTGGGCAATTAAGGGCAATTTTTCTCGATTTTTCAAAGCTTAAACATGCAGTTGAAAACTTTTGAAGAGAAGAATTAAGGCACACACACAATATTCAAAATGACTATGCAAACAATCAAGAAAAAAAAAACAGAGGAATGCATAAAGCGAGAATAAGATAATTGATTAAGCACACGACTATTGTAACTACTCTAGCAAGGGTAGTGGCCCGAGGTATGCACCAAGAACATGCCCAAAAACAAGAGAAATTAGCAAATAGATCGGCGGTGCTTCTATTATACAATGCATGGAAGTTCGATTAGCAATTGCAATGGCTTAGAGAGAGGGCGCCAATGCAATCTAGCATAGGAGAATAAAAAATTCTTAAGATTAGAAGATACTAATCCAGCTAACGGCTCTGATACCAGTTGTATGGTTAAGGTGGATAGGTTAGTGTGCCATTCATGGCATAATAATGATTAGAATAGAATTAGCTTATGGCTTGATATTGGGCACACAATACACTAGAATATGGTTGCAAAAATGATAGACTTACATTTTTCAGCAGAATGTACCTATATAGACTTATACAAAAGAGAGAGCCTTTTGACACATGAGCACAAGATGTGTTGCCTATGCACAAACACAAGTGGCTCTGCTTTACACATGGGTTGTAAGGGGTTCTTCACATGGGCTATTGACACATGGGACTTTTCTAGGTGGAAGAGATTTTTCACACAAGAGATGCAACAAAAACCTCGCATCCCAACAAGTAGTATACTCATCTATCATAGATGATACATAATTGTCAGTAGCTATAGACACCGCATTAACTTTTGGTCGTCGTGAAAGTGCATCAGCCACTTGATTGTGCTTACCAGCAATGTGAGCAATATGGAAATTAAATTGCAAAAGAAAATTTGCCCACCTCATTTGTTTGTCGGAAAGCTTGGTTTGCGTCATGAAATACTTGAGACTTTGGTGGTCGGTTCGTAGGATAAATGGAGTTCCCAATAGGAGTGCTTCCATGTGTCTAGGGCATGTAGAACAGCTAAAATCTCTTCCTCATAAATGCCCAAGACTCGTTCATCTATATTGAGCCTTCGGCTCTCATATGCTATGGCATGCCCTTCTTGAAGCAAAACTGCTTCAAGGCTATCACCACAAGCACCACATTGGACCTCAAATGGGTTTGAGAGATCCGGAAGCATGAGGACTGGCTGGGAGGTAAGCTTCTCCTTGAGCTTATCAAAACCATTTTGCTCCTTAGCAGTCCATACATATTTAACATTCTTCTTAGTTAAGTCATGTAGTGGTCCTGCTATTTGAGAGAATTTTGCTATGAAGCATCTGTACTATACGCACATACCAATAAAGCTTCTTAGCTCATGTAGATTCCTTGGATTAGGCCATGCTTTTATTACCTCTAGATTTGATGGATCCATACGGATACCATCTTAAGAGATAATATGACCTAGGTATAGAATCTCTTGAAGGAAGAATTTGCTTTTCTTTTGGTTGAGAAAAAGCTTGTTCTCCCTCAATGCTTGAAAAATTACTTGGAGATGTTTCTTATGTTCCTCCGAAGACTTGGAGTAGATGATGATATCATCAAATAACACTCTAGTAAATTTACAATAAGGTCTAAAAATTTTCTCCATAAAATGATTGAACGTAGCTGGTACATTAGTCAAGCCAAAAGGAATGACTAGATATCCATACAGACCAAACGTTGTGCAAAGGCGGTCTTTAGGATATCTTCATCCACTATCCTTATTTGATGATAGCCACTTTTAAGGTCAATCCTACTGAAGTAGGTAGAGCCTTGTAGCTTATCAAACAGATCTTCTACGCGAGGCACGAGAAATCTGTTTTTTATAGTGATATGGTTTAGTGCTCGATAGTCCACACACATACGGTATGTACCATCTTTCTTTTGTATTAAAAGGACTGGAGAACAAAAGGGAGAGGAACTAGGCCTCACCATCCCTTTATCTACCAATTCCTATGCTTGCCTCATGATCTCATCTTGTCGAGCTTGTGAGACTCGATTAGGAGGCTTGTTAGGCGGTCAGCTTCCTGGAAGGAGCTCAATGCGATGGTCATCATCCCCTTGTTTTGGAGGTAAGTCCATAGGGATATCATTGATGAACACATCTTGGAATCCTTATAGAAAACTAGACAAGTTTAACTCTTCTTAATTCCTACCATTTACATTTGATGAAACATTAGAATCTTTTAGAGACTCTTTGACAAAAATCATGTACGAAGAAACTGAGATCTTCATTGATTTTTCAAAAGCAGGAGGATTTACAAGTGGAATAGTGTGACTATGCTCACTAGCATCTATATACATGTTCTTTACCCTGTAGGTGAAGTAGATTCTCCTTTTAGGGAACTTCATATTGGCAGGCATGCAAACAAACCATGGCACCCCTAGGACAGCATCCTCATGTTGGAGAGGAGAGATGAACAAGTCTTCTTTGTCGACATAGATTTGGACTTGAAGCCTCAACTTCCCAATCAAGGGAGTAACGGAGGCTTTTTGTCCCCCCTTGAAAGATGTGTCAGCCAACTCCATTGATACGAATTTGTGAGTAGAGCCAGCATCAAACAAGATGGAGGCATCATGATATTTTACCTTTCTCCAAGCATAGGAAAGTGATGATCCTTTGCAATGACCATCTTCTTTTGGAGCTTCGATGGTGGAAGCCCTAGGAGTCTCATTGCGAGCATTCTTTTGGGGCAAGAACGATAGCCATGTCCTTGCTCTCCACACTTGAAACACTTATGGTCCTTGCGAAAAGCTTCAAGCTCTTTAGGAGAGAGTTTTTGTTGCCCTTGTAAACTCCCTTCTCCTTGGATGGATTGTTATTGTTGTTGTTGGTGTAGTGCCTTGGGAAGAATTTTGAGCATTTTTTTCCCTTTTGCATCATTTTTGTCTTTGTTTTCCATGGGCTTGACATTTCATCTAGCCCCTTGATGGAAATTGATGCATGAAGCAACCATACATTAGGAAAATTTTGAACTCATTTTTGGGCCTTTTAAGAGTACCACATCATCAAAGTTGTACAAAAGAAAGCAACCCGGTAGACCCCTCTAAATATTGCTTAGAACCCCATGATATGACCTATCATTGGAAAGTTCTTGAAAAATGGATTCTAAAGAGCCAAGGTCCGAAAAGTTTGGATGACTTCTATGAAAGTTATGCCATTTTTTTTCAATCAGCCAGGTTTTGTTAGCGTTACGGTAATCTAAAATCACCTTTTTCTAGATCTACATGAAGGCAATGTCCGATACATGCATGCTATATATCAATAGATAGCATTTGAAGAGTAGATTCTAAATATCCAACCTCCGACAAGTTTGGATATTATTTGCAAAAAAATTACCGATCCCCACTTTTTGAAAGCTATGCCACATCAACAATTCTTACAAGGCCCATTTTTGAGTCCAAACTTTTCCTAATGGTGTGATCGATTACTTCACTAATAGAACCAGGCCATTGAGAGTTGATGTATTCTGCCATCTCTTCAAATAATCCCACATAGAATTGCTGCCTTTGCTCGGCAAAGTCTATCTTTTGAAAGATAGTAGCCCTGAGACGTAAATCCCAAAAATTGTCTAAATACTTGTGGATAGACTCATGAGAGAGAAGCTTCAAGTTGTACCATTCGGTAAGCACTTTGTCCTTTGCATCGCTTGCAAGGAATTTCTTCATGATGGAAACTTGTAGAGTTTTCCATGTCTTTGGGCCTTCACCATTGCCACGAAGGCTATCCCACCATTGACGACCTGATTTTTGGAAGTGCATAGCTACATGTTGTATCTTGGGGGACTCCGTGAATCCCTCGTCTCTCCAAAGGCAGCATCAAATTGCTGGATGAAGGCCAACACTTTGTCAATAGCACCAAAGGTGCCATCCCAGGTGAGAAAAGAGATACTCTTTCCTCCTTCCTTGAACTTCTTTAGCTTTTGGAACCTTTGCCATGCACGGTATGATTTGCGATATCGTCCCCTCCTGTATTCTCTGGGAGAATAGACATAGCTTTCATTGGAAGAGGAGGAAGGTGAAGAAGAAGGAGAAGAGGGTGACCTCTTTCTAGCCCTTTTCTTCCTTTTTTTCCTCTTTTCCCTTTCGGAATGATGAGAAGGACTGTGTGTTGATCTTTTCCTCTTCGGAGGAGTGGGCGATCGTCTAGACCACCGTCTTCGTGTAGCCACATCTTCAAAGGAACTTAGAGTTTCATTGCTTTCTTGCTCTTTGGATTCCTCCTCTCGAATGGGAGAGAGTTTTCTTTTGGGGGTCTCTTCAAGAGGCCTCCTAAGCTCTCTCTCCTCTAGGAGAGGAAGGGAAATTCCATAAGCACAAAGTTTTTGAGTAACTTCGGCTTGCAAAGTAGGGTTGCCTATAGCTTGCTGCAACCTAGTAATGAGATAATTCACAAACATGGGGGCATCATCATTAGCACCTTCATGTGCAAAATCAAAGCTATCAATGTTCATTCTACTCTCTTGATTATTTTCAGCCATGTTAACAAATTTATGTATGTACTTAATGTATGCTTTGGCAATTCAAAACCTTAGTTGCCACACCTCTTAGCCTTTGAAAATCGGCTCTTAAGTATCTACACCCATGACTCGAAGTAGTTAATTATAGAGAGTAGTGGAGTAGGTCTAACATAACAGAGGTACCGAGGGCTAGCTCCTTTCGGACTTCTTATGGATCAATAATGGTAAAGCCGTAGGCAAGTATAAAAAGACTCCATTATTAAGTCCAAAGCTCCGACGTGTGCATCATTTCCCACATAGTGGGCTCAACAAAACCAATAATAGATCCCAGTTCCACTTACCCTAATATAATTAACAACATCAACCATTTATAGGCTACTTAAGGACCTCTCTTCTTAAGCAAGAAAAGAGAAACCAAATGCTCTGATACCAATGTAATGGAATTGGCCTATTAACTTGAGAGTAGTGGAAATTAATGAGAGTACTTTTGAAAAATTACTTTGTGAGCATAGCGAGTGAACATATTTGAAGATAACAACATAGGCATAGCAATTAGTTAACTCAGCATGAACAATACTTTTGAAGAGAGAGAATTTAAAGAACATGACAACAGTTGAGGACCGGATTTATGTGGAGCCGGTCCCCCCTCCAATAGGCATTTGTATTATGATTTCTCCCATTAAGAGAGACTTGTACAATTCGGCATTGGTATATGCCACTACTCACAAGTCTTTGCCCTTTTTGAAATGATGAATCCTAATGCCACAATTATTCCATAAATGGCCATAGGCTTTACAGTAAGTACACTGTGGGCACTCGTTGGAAACATGGTCCTTAGATTTACATTTTGAACACCAAGTCTCCATTCTTCTCACTGGTTGTTTGGTCTGGCTAATCTCAGCAATTTGCCGAGCCATCTCTTCAATCTTCTTAGCCCAAGACCCCTTTTTAGGCTTATCCTTGGTCTTTTCATTGGAGCTACTCTCAGAACTGCTGGAAACTTTGCTTGAATCAGAGTTATCAGTAGAAGAACTGCTACTACTGGACCTCCTCTTCTTATGACCTTTTTCCTTCTTAGCCTGTTGTTCCAGCTTCAGGGCTCGCTGCACCAAATCATTGAATTTCTTCATCGGTGTTGGCACCTCCTGCTCTCTAAGCTTCTTGCTGCGAAAGCCATTCAAGAACCATGCTCGCAGTCGCTCCTCTGATGGTGGTTCCTATAGCTGCCTTGTCAGCTCCTTAATTTTCTCAACATAGCTTCAGACTGATAATTTCCTCTACTTAATCTTATCCAGTTCACAAAGAATATCCTCATCATCTCTGTTGTCAGAATATTCCAATCTGAAGGCTTTAAGCAGTTTATTATAGGATCAAAGCTGCCTCCTTCAACGTTTGTGGAAAGCATTCACCCCAGTCATCCTCATCAATATATTTCAGAGCTGGATACTGCTCAAAATCTTGGATGTGAACATCCGGATCATCCTTCTTGCCGCCTTTGAATACTGGAAAAGAGATTTTCAACGAGGATGTGTAATCATGCCGATCACCGTTGGTCCTTCCGCTTCTCATCTTAGAGTCTGAACGCCGCTTTAGAGTTTTCTTACAGTTGTCGGTATCTGCATCCCAATTAATATCTGCTTCTATCTCCGTCTCTGTGTCCTCCCTGGGCTGTCTATTGGAAGTATGGCGACTGCTTTTACTGTCTTTGACATCCTCGTCCCCTGCGTGGACCGAGAACTTTTAGCCTTGCGTGCTTCCCTTTCTGCCCATCTGCGTCTGGACTGACTGGAATGCTGTGAGTCCTGCACCTCATCAGCTTGACTGTGCTCCTCCTAAGCCTCAGTGTCAGTCACCAGCTCATGCTTGGGGTCAGAGTCTCTTTCTGACTCCTCAAGAATAGGGTCAACATGGTAGGTTGGTTTCCGGCCACGACAGGTTTTGGGTGCCATTACTGTAGCTGAGAACTTCCAACTGGGAGATGAGTTTCCTAGTTGTTGATCGCCAAAATGGAATTGGAGCTGATCTCTTTTAGATAGCTGATTCCAGTGTTAGAAGTTTACAGCTACTGGTGATGTGTTACTTCAAACAATAGACTGGACAAGGAAATAGAAACTGAACTGGAATACATCTATTGGAATGAGAACCAGACTGGAGTGTTGATAATGATATTCAGATTCAGATTCAGACTCAGAGAGAATGAGTACCAAGTATGCAGGACTAGAATATACTGTACTGTTGTATTTGGGATTATAGATGAAAGATTACAATGAAGATGATGTAGCTCAAGAACAACTTAGGGCTAAGGATTATGAATCAAAAGCTTAACAGAGGTACAGCCGACAAATGACTCAATTCATGCCCGCAACTTATGCCAACCCGATTACAGTGTAATGGGTCCTATTTATATGCTTTTGGAATTACTGTGGTAACTGCCGTGGTGATTACTGACTGCTCCACTGTGCGTCTCATAGAAGCCGGTTCCCACCTAGCGAGACTGTCTCAGCCATCTACATATTTCCCTTTGCAATCACATAAAAGATTTTCTAAAAGACGTGGAAAATAATCAAACCTAGGTACAAACAATGAAACATTTTCATTAGCAATACATAGACATGCTGTATGCGTAAACAATCATCAATTACTATTGTTTGATATTACTTGTAACCTTAACAAGTCATACTCGACGTCCAACAATTTATGGCCATTGATATTTTGCCTAACACTACGGCTCAAAATGGTCTAATAAACATATTTGACCAGCACCTAGGGACTCTTTTGCAACACATAATTAGTCAAACAAGCACAAGCGTTAGTCCCAAATACTTATATTCTCCACATGTGGAATATGTCTCATATAGGGATTTCATTAATGTGATCACAAACATGTGAACACATTACTAACATTGAGCGATCACATTTCAAAATACGTGATCACATTAAATATTCATGTTACAAAGAAGGAGGTAGTTGAGACTAGCGTAGGCTTCCATGCTATAATGATTGTAAGCACTAGGAATAATGAACTTATGTACTATCTCATGGCAGATTGAAAACTTATTTCCTTGAATGTACAACTGTGTATAGGACAATCAATAACCACCATCAATACTTATAAAGATATTTTTCATTAGCTTGACCATCCCCCTAAAAATACAATTTCTATAGACACAATTAATGTTATAAACTAAGCAGCAGATCCTCTCAAGTTTGATTCTTATAACAATCATATCTCCTCATTGAAAGAAGATAAAGATCCCCAAACCAAACAGAAGGTAGTCATACTAGATTTTCTTTGGATGTTCTAAAACAAGAGATTACCTACCTTGAGGCTCTCTTAGCAGATTCATGATATCCCATAAATTATTTGCTTGATAGAGAGGCCATTTCTACCTGGTATAGACGAAAAAAATCATCTGTAGTGCATGCACCTTGTGCATATAACCAATGATATACACTATCCATCACTGCAATCATATGCAACAAACACAAGCAAATATACAAGTCTCAATTGTTATTTCATAGAAGGTTATATGCACCTTGTGCATATAACCAATGATATACACTATCCATCGGTGCAATCATATGCAACAAACACAAGCAAATATACCAGCCTCAATTGTTATTGCATAGAAGGTTATAGCTATAAGTAGCTATAGCAGCAACATCAATAGGAGAATCATCAATGAAGATTATGTGAAACAAAAAAATCTTACATCATCCTTGAAAGAGTAGCTGATATTATAGCCAAAGCATAAAAAAAGGGGTGGAATTTATTCCACCTTACTAGCACACCATGTATGCAAATGAGCAAAATAAAGTGATAAGCCCTTGGCTAGAATGATGGCCTTAATAGTTTGAGTTGATAACATAAGTGCCTTGCACAATCTATGTATGGCATGGATACATCACAATTCAGCATTACTATGCGTAAAACGTGAGCTTATATCCCTATAATATCAGTTTCCCAAACATGTGTGCCAATGCCTAGCCAAAGCCCATGGGCAGTACCTTGTAATGGGTTAGAAGCCTTGCTTCTCATTAAGTCTTTCAAAGCACTTTGCTTTGCACAACATGAAAACTTATCAAACTAAAGGTTAATGCATGGAAAAACAATAAGAACTTGAAATTTGTCTAACTTGTCACCCCTTTGAGACCAGTTTTCCTGAAATTCAAAAATGTATTCTTGCTTGAGAGTGAATTTGAGTCTGCTTTTGTTGTCCTTGCTTGAATCTGGTTCATAGCCATGTGTGTTGAGAAATTGAGAGATTTTGTATGTACTATGAATGCCCTTTTGGCTTGGTTCATACCGACACTCAATGAAATATCATTCAGACATGTTGCAAAGGCCCCCCACGCTCATACGCTGATAGCATATTCCAATATGCAAGCTATGATTCATATAAGGACATTTTAAGAATAAAACATGATGGCACTTTTGTGCTCATAGCTAATGGATGCTCTTGCCACATACCTATGTCATGGAAAATTAAAATCAACCATGCTGAGCTCTCACAGAGAATTGACCTTGTCAAATCGAACGTCTTATTGAAAATCATAAAAGTGCCATAGATTGCCCAATGTTGAAATTGAGATAGCTCAAGAAATTTAACTATCAAACTTTATCTAAGTGCCAAACCTTTTGTAACCCAAGCAACTTTTACTTGCCAAGTTGGCTTTGGAGAAAATTTTACAAGATTTAATCAGTTCAAAATTGTAATATTTAAATTTATCTTACTTATTGACGTGCTTGAATTACTGCCCACATCTGAAGTCATATCCCCATGTGGTGTGGTTTGCCTTTGCTGCACAGAATCCTTGCTTCCACATGCAAAATCACGTCTTGAATCTTGCTGACAATGGGTTTTTTTATGGTCTCATTTAGCTATGCTTGAAATTGTCGCTTGAGAAGGACACCTTGCTGAGAGCCACCCCTCTTATCGAGGCCATTTCTTGCACAATCCTTGCTTGATTGTGGCCGTCAAACCAATCTTTGTTCTTTGTGAATAGTGTATTTGTCAAAAATTTGTTGTTTATGGTACTTTTCACAAGACTTGCTTGTGCACTGGTGGCTTAAATTGCATGAGTATGGAAAAACTTCCATGGCATCGTGCACATACGTTGCATGCCATAGCTACCCAACATATTCTTGACAAAAATTAAATCTAATGTGTACCTTATTAATTACTTGCGTCAATTTTCTTTGCCAATCGCACGGCCTGTGTGTTCAAGCTTTCGTGGTCAACAACAATCAACGGATACAACTTGAGCCATTGCATGATAAAGCTCCGAAAACCTCCAATTTCAAGCTTGAGGTTTCTTTGCTATGTAATTGCCGAGTTTTGAAATCTTATGCGATGCATATTCTTTTACAAGGATTTGATCCTAAGGCCAATTCTGTTACCGTCTCTATGTTTGTACTTTGTTGTTAGCCATGCTTGCACGTTGGCACCTTGTCCTTCACCTTACGGACCTTGTCTTCCATTTTCTTGGCCATTTCATGAAAGATCTTGCATGTTATCGACAATGCACTTTGTATGCCCATGCATACTTGGGCTTGCCTTTGCATGAAGCTACAAGGCTCAAAACTATTGCAACGGGGAAAAACCCCCTTGCATTCGTTCGCTTGATAGCTCAAAACTATTGCAACGGGTGAAAAGCCCCTTACAACCTTTGGCCACCCTCTTTTTAACCTTAGGGTGTCAATCCAAGCCTCACCCACAGCTATGACAAACAACGGCACCTGTGAAGAGCATGAGGAAGAACCAGCGGGTGATGGAAAGCTCCAACAAGCATGCCTCAACAACAAAAATTGTTGCCTCTAGCCTGCGAACCTGTCAAGAGAAATTGGAGCCGCTTTGGTGAAGTTCAACAATACCTTCTTTGTGAGTGTAAGGCATGGCTTCCACGTCCGGCCCACCATGGCAACTTCACATGAGAGAGAGAGAGAGAGAGAGAGAGAGAGAGAGAGAGAGAGAGAGAGAGAGAGAGAGAGAGAAATTGGAGCCACTTTGGTGAAGTTCAACAATACCTTCTTTGTGAGTGTAAGGGATAGCTTCCACGATCGGCCCACCATGGAAACTTCACATATGAGAAAGAGTGTAATGGAATTTGCCTATTCAATTTGAGAATAGCGGAATTTAATGAGAGTACTTTCAAGAAATGATTTTGTGAGCATAGCGGGTAGACATAATTGAAGATAGCAACATAATCATAGCAATTAGTTAACTTGGCATAGACAATACTTTTGCAAGAGAGAGAGTTTAGAGAACATGACAACAATTGAGGACCGGATTTATGTGGAGCCGGTCCCCCCTCCAATAGGCATTTGTATTATGATTTCTCCCATAAAGAGAGACTTGTTACAATACAGTCTTTGTGTTCCTTGTGACCTAGGTGATGCCATGAAGATGGAAGGCTTCATGCACCACAAACATAACATAAACTTGAAGAAAGCTTTAACTATCCCAAGCCTCAGTCCCAAGACCTCAAACACCTTCGAAGGTGGAGAGAGCTAGCAGGGAATGAGGGTAGGGAAGAGGAAGAAGAAACATTTCGTAGGAGAAAGAATTAGTTCCTCACTTATCATACTCTTGTTGCTAGCATACATAATAGCATAGTAATGAAGAAGAAGGATATGGCAAGCTTAAGCATTGAAGCATGGCTCTTGGTTGGATTTGCACTCCATAGCCAAGAGTGTTGGTGTAGGCTCTCAACCTCTACTTGCTTGGAGAGGGAGCTCTTGCACTTTGCATATCACACAATGAGAGTGCTTGTGAGTGTGTGTGTGTGAGTATACCCCCTAGGCACCCCCCTAGCTTGCTTGGGTCGACCCCCCCTTGTAGCTCATGCCTGAAGCTCATTGGACCCCTCCAGGCCTAGCCAATCACAAGCAAGAGCCATTACAAGCAACATGGGTAGCCTTGGGACAAGTGTCCCCCTTTCCCCTTTGAGAGAGAGGACTTGATAAATGCTAAAACAATTAGATAATTCATGTAATTTATCATTGGACCCCTTTGAAGCCTAGCCAATAGGCTTCAAGCAACACATGAAGGTAACATGGGTAGGGGCCTGACATGTGTCCTTGCTGCCTCTTCAAGTTGCGCTTCCCTTGTGTGTGTGAGTGGGTGTTCTCTCTCTAGCCCCTAGGAAAAGGGCTCGCCCCCCCTCTTGTAGGAATGCTTTTGAATTTTAGGTGATCATGCATCTTACTCACCAAGCATGACAAAGCACTTGAACTAGGGGGTGTTCCCACAAGCATCTCAGGCAAGCTTCTCAAGGCACCTCAAGTACTTTATTCATGCAGCAAGTCAAGCACCTCAAGCATGGAGCCAGTCAAGCACCTCAAGCATCTTAATCAAGCACCTCAAGCATGAAAAACACCTCAAGCATGACAAGCACCTCGAGCTTGGGCCGGGTTCCCACCTCAAGCTCAGCCCTAGCTTACTTAAGGTCAAAGGACTTTTACACACATTTATTGGAGGTCTTCAATGAAGCTAACCCTAAGCTCTTATGCTCCATTGGTTAGCCTTGCTCTTTGATAGACCATCTCCCTTTTGGGCCCCTTTACCATTGGCCCCGTGTTGAGATAGATCTATAAGCACATACCTATATCTTAACACTTGTTCCCGTTTATTCTCCCACATTAAGTGATCAATTTAATATGAGAAAATCATTTGGGTTAGTTAGATATTAGATTTTATGACAAAGAGAGAGAGAGAGAGAGAGAGAGAGAGAGAGAGAGAGAATGAGAGAGAGAGAGAGAGAGAGAAAGAGAGAGAGTCCATGCACACTCAAAAAATCATCCATGCCTCTTCCCTGCTTCTCCCCCTCCCCCATGACTTCCCTGAGCTCTGATATTAGTATAGAGACTAGGGACTGGTGCATACTCTTCTCCACCCAACCATGCCATATATAGGTCCTTCGCCATGCTAAATATAGGCCCCTTGTACCGCATGTGTGTTCTGGCCATTTGCATGCCCAGTCCTACCTTAGGCTTGACACACATCCTGGGTGCTCCAAAATTCAATTAAGGATTTCACAATTTACTATTTTCTCCATGATTTGGGTCTGATCACTACAGTACTTTACTATCTCAGAGAAAGTAGTGTGATTTTGTTCTTCATCAACATTTGTCAACCTTACATAACTCTTGTGCTTGCTATGCTCATGGTTTTCTTTCTTCTTCAAGGCATCATAGCCCGAGGCATTCACGATGTAAATTTTTCCTATATCACATGTGTTCACCAAAATGGATTAAAAGTATCCCTTATAGGCCTTATGTACACATGTTTCTTCAACTTTACAAGAATATAAAATACCTTCTATTGAACTCACATGCTATGTTCCATATACTTTAGTGAACTCCCAGGGCATTGTAGTCCCTAATATAAACACATGATTCAAGTTGCTTCTCCAATGGGCATTATGGGTTAATCCCTCCGGTTTTGATAAGTACATAGATTAGGGTGGATAGATTAGGGTGGATAGATTAGGCTAGCATTCATGATGATGATCAGAGCATCATGTTCATCCACAACAAGCACAAATAGGAGACTCAATGCACAAAGACAATAGGCACAAATTGGATGTTATAATATCTAATATTTAACCACCCAAATGATTTTCTCGTATTAAACTAATCACTTAATGTGGGAGAATAAACGGAACAAGGGTCAAGATATAGACATGTGCTTTTAGATCTATCTCAACACAGGGCCAAAGGTATAGGGGCCCAAATGAGAGATGGTCTATCAAACAACAAGGCTAACCAATGGAGCATAAGACCTTAGGTCTAGCTTCATTGAAGACCTCCAATAATGAGTGTAAAATTACTATGACCTTAGGTAAGCTAGGGATGTGCTTGAGGTGGGAACCCAGCCCAAGCTTGAGGTGGTTGAGGTGATTTTTGTGCTTGATGACTAAGGTGCATGAGGTGCTTGATGACTGAGGTGCTTGATGATTTAGATGCTTGAGATGCTTGTCATGCTTGACATTCTAGGGTTGTACTTGAGGTGAGAACCCAACCCAAGCTTCAAGTGCTTACTTGTCCCAAGGCTACCCTTGTTGCTTGTAATGCCTCCTACTTGTGATTGGCTAGGCTTGAACCTCAGGAGTAGTGATTGAGAAAATCCCACAGATTCCAGAAAAACCAGTCACTACTGAAAGAAGCAAATGGGCTCAACCGAGAGAGGTATGGAAGGCCAAGGGTAAAGAGAAGGTGGTTGATGAATGGCAGGAGGAGAGACAACTAGCGGTGAAAATCACGGAGGATTTAGCCAAGAAGCTGCCAGAGCATCCAGAAAGTTCTGAAGCACGAGTCGTTCAAAAGATACCAGTCCAATCTACTGAGACAGATCAGTCAAAGCTCGGAATACCTGAGACCATGCTGGCTACAGTACAAGGGATGATTGAAGAGTTGGGGGTTGATAGAGGAGCTGGAAGCAGTACAATGAAGGAATGGTATTGTGAAGATATTACCGGTTCTTCGAGCTCCAACAACCATTTTGACCAAGAGAAAATTCATGTCAAATCTGTGACAGAATCCATAATCTCATTGTGGAATCGGAAGACATTAGAAGAACTTTGCCTGAAGCAACGAAATTCATCAGACAGTGAAGGAAGGCTAAGGCGGAGTCCAGGACAGTTGATTTGATGGCTGTCCAAGATGATGAAGTGCCGCTAATTCAGATAGATTACAAAGTCTAGAAACAATGGGAACCACTTTCGAGTGCCATCTTGGATGGAGGAGCAAGAGTAAACATAATGGGAGTACATCTTGAACAGAGGATGGGCATTACCAATTTGAAGCCAGCACCTTTCAAAGTGCAGATGGCAGATCATCGAGTCGTGCAAGCCACTGGTATGATGGAAAATCTGTCAATACGAGTGGGCAAGGAGAAGTTCAAGACCAGTTTTCTAGTTCTCGATGTGCAAGGGGCATATGGAATGCTACTAGGGTGCCCATGGTTGCGAACGGCACAAGCTTTTTACGACTATGCTAATCAAACTCTGACTCTACAAGGGGCTAGTGGTGGCAGAATCCAGATTCAGACAAAAAATACTAGAAGCTGGAGAAAGGAGCTGAGACCTAAAGAATTATGCCAGAAGTATAAGTTCAAGAAGATTGAAAGGATGTTAGCAGCTCTAAATAGTTTTCCCTTAGCAGAAATTGATCTCAATGCAGTTCTACTGAACAAGGAGCAAGCTGAAAAACAGAAGAAGCAGTTTCCAAACCAGTTTATTGAACTCAATTCAGGAGAACGATCAGTTCAGTTAACTGCAAGGCTGAAAGGATCAATTGAATCCAGCACATTCTGGGGAGGACACGGGAAATCAAAACAGTGATTTGGAATTCAAAGGGCCGTCTTGGGATTACGCTGAAAATCAACCAAGAGAAAAGGCGGCAGGCCTAGCTGGGAATCCTTGATGGTGGCGCTCGGGTTAGCATTGTGACTAAAAATTGCTGGGAAACTATGGGAAGACCTCACCTTGCGACCACAACCATAGTAGTGAAGATGGCCAATGGGTCTATTGTTAAACCTATTGGGATGCTAGAAGATCTCAAGATCAAGGTCTTTGGACATAAAATACGAGTTACCTTCACTGTTATGGATTTCTCCAAACACACTATGGCATCGGAGATGATTAGGACGTCCTTTCATGAGGGAAGGAAAAATGGTGCATGACTGGTCTAAAAACCATGTCTACTTGCAGTTCCAAGATTCTGTCATTCGAGTGGATCTTGTGACGGGTCAAGCACATCCTCTAGGAAACAGGTTTATAATTGATCATAGATCTGACACCACAGTTCACTCGGCCCCATTGCAGTATTGTTACACGTGTAAAGCGGACACTGATGTTGGGGAAGATTCTCCTTATATGGATGTACTACCTGGGATGACTGAGTTGGACAATGTGGATTGGGTCCACCTAGCAGCAACCATAGACACTTGGGGGAATAGGGGGACAACCTGGGTAACACCTGAGGGGGATGAAATGCCTGTACCCTTAAATATGCTACAAGCAATGCATATAGCTTCTGACAAGACTCATCCTAATATAACGAAGAAAACACACAAGTGGGTCCCTAAGCTTCTTTAGCGACCATAGCTAGTGCAAAAAAACACAAGCCTTGTAAGAAACGTCCCACTCGCCCCAAAAAATGTAAGAAAATGTTGCATTGGATTCCTAAACGATTATTGGAAGCCCAAGGCTACTATCAAGGAAATGATCAAATATGGGTGCCAAAACGTAAATTGTGCTCTTACTTGTCACCAGGCCCATGTGAGCTCAATCTCGTAGCTCCAAAACAAATCAACAATCGCGGAAAGAAAAAAGTCATAGAATGCTACACACCTGCTCCAAAGCTAGTTTGGGTACCAAAGAAAGAACGATTTGTTCCACCTAGCTCAGGAAGATGGGAGTCCCATGAAGCTTCTAGCTCCTCATGTAATGCATCCATAGAGGTAAAAGCTCCTTCACAGCCTCCACCTACAATAGTGGACCTCCATAACGCTACAAAAGAATCCACACCTCCCAGTGTTCAAGAATCACCTGATGAACCACTTCAAGTTCGATCCTGGGAGAGTACCTTACCACCCTTGCAACTCGACGAGGCACCTAAGGTAATAGAAAACTACTAGAAAAAATCCTCACCTATTACCAACTGGAACGATTGGTTTCAAAGGGTGACGAGCTCATTTCAAACGGTATGATCTACCCAAGGAAGGGGGAAGTGTTTGCTGACAGTCATCATTCACTTGCTTCCCTCTCAACCTTCCTCCGTGACCTCTCAATCTCCCAATCTTAGGGAATGTACATATAAATCCTTATACTCGCAAAAAACAAAAATAATAAAGAGCAAGAGAAATTAGCAAACGAGTATGCACAATAAAAGTCAAAACATTGACTCAGACCTACACATTCGCATCCGGTACACTGAAACAGAAACCTATGCCATAAAACACCTTTGATCCTCATCACTCGAGTGATGGGCAAGAGGTAGGTAGAATTAGTACGATAGAAGTGTTTCTGTTTTAGAGTTGAGTGATTAGCAAAGTTTCTTTTTCCCACTGATGTGCCTCCTAGAGGTATTCTTTGTGTTTCCTAGTGTGTACAGGAACATGTTGATGTGGTTAGGTTTTGGACCTTCATGGGATCTTTCTCTCATTCACACTTCAAATCAAGCGCGACCAGCGACACAAACAGGTGTTTCTTTGTTGGAATTAGGATTGCAGAGAAACACACGCAGCTTGGAGAAGACGAAGGAAGCTCAAGGCACACAATAGAGAGTGTATTACTTAGTGTGCAATGGAAAGATAGATAGCCCTAGAGTGATGGGCGTATATACAATGCACGGGGAAAAAGACCTCCTAAAGAGGGAAAAAATGCCCCGGCGGTCCTAGTGTGTTCACACACATCAATACCACATGTATATGGTAACAAATCCCCCGTGGAGTGATGCGGTGAATGAGAGTTGGCACATGAGTAAAGAGAAGTGCCATGCCCTGAGGACAGGATCAGTCCACAAAGGGGAGTAAGCCCAAAGCTTTGCGGAAAGCTTCAAGCTTCTCACGAGACAATGCCTTTGTGAAAAGATCTGGAAGGTTGTCCTGTGTTGGCACATAAGCCAAGCTGATCTCTCCTGCTGAGAGCCTCTCCCTGACATAGTGGTAATGCACCTCAATGTGCTTTGTGCGAGCATGAAAAACTGGGTTCCTCGCAACTGCCAATGCACTCTGACTGTCAGTGTAGATAGTGTTGGCAGTGTCCTGTCCAACACCCAAATCAGCCATAAGGCGTATGAGCCATACACACTCAACCGTAGCTGTGAAGACTGCCCTGTACTCAGCCTCACAACTCGAAGTGGCCACAGTAGGTTGCTTCTTGCTCAACCATGATATACATGAACTGCCAAGCATGAAACAAAAACCACTTGTGGACACTCTCGTGTCAAAACAACTAGCCCAATCTGAGTCCGAAAAAGCATGTAAGTCTGGCGGCAATGATCCCCCCTTGGGATAAAACAAGCCAAGATGTAAAGTGCCACTAAGGTAGCGGAAAATCCTTTTGACAGCCTGCCAATGCTTAGACCCTGGGCTATGCATAAATTTGCTGACCTATGAGACTACAAACTGAATATCCGGCCTCGTGTTGCATACATAAATGACGCAGCCAACAGCAGTTTGGTAAAGAGTGACATCAGCAGGATCACCAGCATCATGTAGACTCAACTTCAAACCTGTTTCCATGGGAGTGGCAATAGGTTTGCAATCCTCAAGTCCAAACTTACATAGCAATGTCTCTATGTAACTTTTCTGACACAAGGCAATACCACCATCACACTGCTTAAACTGTATACCCAAGTAATGATGCAACAGCCCCAAATCTTTCATCTTGAAAGTAGCATTCAAATCAGCCCTAAATTCAGCAATATGTCTCTCATTTGGTCCAGTGATCAACAAATCATCGACATAAAGAACCACAATGAGAAGTACATCACCCTCACGCTTTACATACAATGTGCTTTCTGTTGGACTGTTATGCAAGCCTTGTTTGACCAAATGAGTGTCAGCTTTCTCATACCAAGCACGAGGAGATTGCTTCAACCCATACAAAGCCTTGTTACATTTGCACACTTTGTCCTCTTGTCTTTTTATGACAAAACCGCGAGGCTGCGTTACATAAACTTCCTCAAATATGTCACCATTCAAGAAAGCAGTAACAATGTCTGATTGATGTACATCCCAACCAAAATGAGCTGCCAATGCACATAGAAAACGCACAATAGTCATACGACAAGTGGGAGAAAAAGTCTCTTCATAATCTATGCCTTTTTGCTGTGCATAACCCTTTGCAACAAGTCGAGCCTTATGGCGATCGATCTCACCATCCGACTTGCGTTTCAACTTGTAAACCCACTTCGTACCAATGGCCTTTTTGCCAGGAGGCAAATCACATAAAGTCCATGTGTCATTTTCTATAAGTGCATCATATTCTGATTGCATGGCAGCCATCCAATTTTTTGAATTCTGTGCTTCATCAAAAGACAGAGGCTCCTCAACATCATGTAAACTAGACACAGCCAAAGCATAACAATCTGATGCATAAGATGCATGGCGAGAGCCTGAACGAGTACGACTAGACAAAGGTGCATCCAATTTACTGTCACGCAAAGTGTGCACTAGCCATTTTGGCATACCTCTAGCCTGCTCATTTTCAGCCCTTTCCTCATCAGGTACATCATGTACATCTGCATCAGTAATAGGCTGATCTAAAACATTTTCAGAAACCCCCATAGGCTGTACATTTGCCTCATTGGAACTTACATTCGTATTTCCACCACTGAAAAGAGGCAACAGTGTCATAAATGTCCCGTGAGCTTACATTACTGTCTCTAGTACATGACAGCAAGGGCTGAACAAAATCTTCCACAAACACTACATCCCGAGAAACCAGAATACGTTTTGTTTGCGGATGATACAACCTGTAACCTTTGCTTTCAGCACTATAACCAACAAAAATACATTTGACAGCCTTATCATCCAATTTTCTGCGTTGCACTTGTGGCACCAAAGCATATGCCAAACAGCCAAAAACATGCATGTGCTCAATAGAAGGCTTTCTATCATGCCATGCTTCATATGGAGTAATAGACTCCAAAGCTTTCGTAGGACACCTATTAAGTACATAAGTGGCACACATGATGGCCTCAAGCCAAAAAGAATGCGGTAAAGCTTGACTTTTGACCATACATCGTGCCATTTCCGTCAATGACCTGTTTTTCCTCTCAGCAAAACCATTTTGCTGAGGCGTATAAGGCACTGTACATTGGTGTTTTATCCCACGACTAGCCAGAAATGCATTAAATTCATGAGACATATACTCCCCTCCTCGATCGGAACGGAGGGTGCCCATAGTACATTTCGAGACATTTTCAGCCATAGCCAGAAATTGTTTGAAGCGCATAAAAACTTCGGACTTTGCTTTAAGCAGAAATACCCATGCATGCCTGGAGTAATCATCAATGAAATTCACGAAGTACAGGTAATTGCCCAAGGACGGAGTTTGCATGGGCCCACAAAAATCACTATGCACAAGCTGCAACCTGCATGTGGCCTGAACTGAACCATCCTTTGGAAATTTAGAACGCTGCATCTTACCCATAATACAACCTTCACAAACATGTTTGACAGGTGCTTCAAGAGGTGGCAAAGAAGCAACCATATCAGATTTCTGCAAACGCAGCAAACTGGCAAAATTCAGATGACCAAAACGTGCATGCCAAAGTTTTGCATCTGAAATAGCCCTTGAATTTGCAACAGCATTTGCAAAATTTTGTCCACACTTGTTATACAAAGTGAGCTTATACAGCCCACGGCACAAAAGCCGAGATGCAACAATTTCATCACCAAAACTGAGATCATGAACTGTACATCTGTCATCCACAAATTTGACTACAAGTCCAAGTCTAGCAAGTGCGAATACAGACAAGAGATTCTTCTTGATCCCAGGTACATAAAGTGCATCAACAAGTGTGAAGGAACTGCCATTAGCAGCAGTGAGCACAATCTTTCCAACTCCCTGAACTGGATAAGAGGCGTTGTTGGCACAAGTGACTGAATTCCCATGAGGGACAGACTCGAGAGAGGTAAACAATTCACAATGTGAGGTAATGTGCTTTGTAGCACCACTGTCGAAATACCACACATGTGAATCTGCAGCAACTGACAAGCATGCATCATGGACAGTAGGATTGTAAGTGCACTCTGCGCTAAAAGCCCATTCTGCATCAACATCAGCAACACAGTCTCCTTTCATAGAAGACTCAACAATGGCTGCATTTGTAGTGGAACCAGCATTTGCAGTGGAACCACCCTCTTTCTTCTTAGCCTCTTTGGCCTTCAACTTAGGACACGACTTGATCAAGTGATCATTGGCTTTACAATAATGTCAACGCATCTTCTTTTTGCCCTTATCACCAGAATTTCCAGACGAATTGCTGCCAACAGAAGCATTAGGAACATAATTTTTTCCACTCGCAGCAGAACCATAAGAAGTGGCTGCATTGCTGTTACCACCCTTTTTTTGAGAAGCAATAAAAGCATGACAACTTCTGGCTTTCCTTGGGTCATCAGTCTCCAAGTACTAGCAAAAGTCTGGTAGGAATCTGGTAAGGCATCAAGAACAGTCTACACAAGGGAACTGTACGAAATGACTTCACCTGGAGAAATAAGGTGCTCATTGATATCCTTGACACTAGCAAGGAAAGTGTCCATATCATCCTCCTCATGCATAATCTTCGACTCCAGCTCTTTACGCAGCAAAGCAATTTTAGCCTCATTGCGGCTTGCATAAAGACCTGCTAGAATATCCCAAGCCTGTTTTGCAGATTTTGCTAAACGAATGTGAGGAACAATGGTGCGCTTCACAGACAATGCAATCAATGCATGAGCCTACACATCCTTAACATCCCAACGAGCTTGTTCTGCCGTAGGCAAAACAACTCTAACAGCTGCAATCCTTGCAGCATCCTCAACATCGCCTATATCCTCAGAACTAGGACGTACATCAATGCCCTACACAATGTTCCAGACACCTTTTGACACAAGAACATGTTGCATCATATAAGCCCACATAGGGTAGTTGTCCCCATCCAACCTGTCCTCAGCAGCAAACATCTTGAACACATCTGTATTGTTGTTGTCAGCCATGGTAAATCCTGCACCTGATGTGAAAACTACCCGAAAATAGGAGAAATGGAGCGGGAACAACCTGTGCTATATAGCACAAACCGTAGAAGACTATAAGGCACCTGTTATGCAGAAAACGGCACTGACAAAAATTCTGCACAAAATGACGAAATAGCCTGTGCAGTGCTGCCTGTAGTGGAAACGGAGGCCGAAATGAGTCCAAATCAAAATTCTGAGCAGATCAAGCTCTTCGAGCTTACCCAAAATATTTGTCGACCTACGAACGCTCGCCAAAGCTCACTGAAATCGGAGAAAGTGAGCAGGCGTGTGCTGGAGCAGCTGGCGACTAACCCCGGGAGGACGTGACCTACTCTGATACCAATTGTTGGAATTAGGGTTGCAGAGAAACACACACAGCTTGGAGAAGACGAAGGAAGCTCAAGGCACACAATAGAGAGTGTATTACTTAGTGTGCAATGGAAAGATAGATAGCCCTAGAGTGATGGGCGTATATACAATGCACGGGGGGGAAAATCTCCTAAAGAGGGAAAAAATGCCCGGGCGGTCCTAGTGTGTTCACACACATCACTACCACATGTATATGGTAACATTCTTGTCCATTAGCATTGCCCCTTATCTTTTTTGCATCTATGATTGTCTGCTTTGATTGTGATTGGTAGCGTAATATTCAGCGCATTTGCTTAGTACCAAACATTAAATTCAATGAATTTTTTGTCATAATCACTTGTCTAGATTTAAAAATCAAGCAGTCCGACTAAGCTAGTTTGACCAAGTTAGGTGTTAGAGATCTTCTCTTAATACCATGGGGAATGCCTTTCTAATAATCAATGGTTACTTAGGTTCTTAATCCGATTTAGGCAGCATTGTGTGAAATGTACTAGGGCTTTCTAGTGGGCTTGACCCTATTGACCTTTCGCTTAAGTATTATAAAGGGAGTTTACTTGTGTGATGAGCCTAGGGAGGTGTATCAGTGTTATATGACCCCCCAAAATTACAAAATTAAAATGCTGAAAATGAACAAACAAAAAATCAAAGTGCCACATTGTAAAATCTTAAGCTGGAAAAGAAATCTCAGCTTGATTTGGTCCTTCACTCACATGTATCGCCTATGGTACTAGAGCCCTAGAGGTTCCCAGTGTGGGCGCTTTTCCTTGAAAAGAAAAAAACCCAAGGCATACAAAATAAGCACACACATCAAAATGAAATCACTGTGAAAAGACTTTGGGGGGTCAAAGGAAAGGTAATCAATCAGGCGATGATTTCATGAGAAATTCCTTTTATCGTAGCTTAACTACAGGTCTTCTAGGTATAGCCTCTAGTCAGAGCCCTCGAACATGAAATACTTGGCTCTCGCGATTAAACAACTTAATTGACCAAAGAAAATTAAGAAGCTTACCCATGGTATTAATAGTCGATCTCTAGTGCCTTTCGACCGTTAAATTAACGACCCCAGACTTGTTTAATTTTTTACCTTTACATTTGTTTATGCATTTGATTATATTGCAATTTATGTTTATTGCTGACAAATTGTTTAAAATTCTGCTACCAATCAATTTGTCTACCTAAAACTGCATATGATTTTTAATCGCTTATGAGAATGCAATTACTGTGCCGATGTTGTTTAATTTTGCAGTGACTGAAGAAGGCTAAGGACATTCATCTCAAATGCTCTTCCACCTCGACGAACGAGCTTCAACTCAATAGCTTCCGAGGATGGAATCTACATCAGGAAGGGGGGCATGTTAACCCTCACAGCTCACGCACACCCTATCACCTACGACGGATGTTGTAACCTACGGCGGACATTGTATTATTTATTTGGTAGAGTCAGGTACCGGGCTTGTCGGTCCAATAGGAAAAGGGTAAGAGTGATCGCCGATGAGAGGCGCACTCTAACTGGAACATTCAAGGGATTAGTTGGCTAAGCATGGGCGCCCAAGTGTGAATGGGGCGAGCTCATATAAAAGTCAACTAAACCTAAAATTCACTCATTCTCTCATTTGTGCAATTGAAGAGTGCTCTTGCTCCATCTCCTTCTTCTTCTTCTTCATCTCTTTATGTGTGTGTGTGAGAGAGAGAGACTGAGAGAGGGAGAGAGAGGGAGTGTGGGGACGATCGAGCATTACGAAGGCACAACGGCGATGAAGCGGTTGAGCGCGGCGTAGCGGTGTCTCCTTCTTCTTCGCGGCAAGGAATCCTCCACGAAGCAAGCGTAGAGCGGTGAGTGACACACCATCGCCTTCTTTGAGCTTACTAGTTTAGGCTTGTTGTGTGCTTGGAGCCATTTGTGGCTCGCACACGGTGTATCGGCAAGTTCCTTGCATTGACACGTGCGACATACGCGCACACTTATGCATGTCGTCATCCACATACTACCTATTCTAGTGTCCCATACCACTAGAATAAGCAGTATATGTTATACCCTGATGAATCAGGATATCATTGGTCACACTCATCATCATCATAATCAATTCTCATCAATCTCAAATTCAATTTCATAAATAGTGTTGCGACAACCCACAAGAAAATCAAAGTCCAAATATCTAGCAATATATATCCATTTCAAATCCAAAATCCAAATCTACAAATCCGAAATCCCCGGGTAACAAAATCATACCAGTTACAGTGGTGGACAGCCACTGCAGCATGATTTTGTGATTGGTGTTGCCTAAATTGGTGAATTTACACCAATAAGACGTGCTGCCTAAATCGACGAATCTGCACTAATGCTGCCTAAATCGGCGAATCTGCATTTGATATTCTTTAAAAATCATGATTCTGTAATTTACTAATGTGCTGCCTAAATCGACAGATCTACACCAGGATGAATATCTACACACTGCCTAAATCGGCGAATCTGTGTGGTTGTGACCAATGGACTAGGCTAGGCATATAACATTTATCACATGTGTGAGACAAATTTGGAGCATGTTTTGAGTAGGAGGATACTTACAAACTGTTGTTCACTATCCTAGAGCACCTTAGCTCACATGAGTAGCTGTATAGCTTAATGAGAAATGATCATAATGAAAAATCCTTTAAATTAATGAGAATAAAAGCCGAAGCAGTGTGTGCGTGCAAAGAGAGCTATAATTGAAAGAATGACCATTCGGATTAGGGGGTCGCACAAAAATAGAATGCTCGTACAAGCTGGAGAGGGTTGTAACTGTGTTGTTCTCTTTTGGAATGGGGGCAGTAGACACATCCAGAGTTGTAGACAAGAGAGTTAGACTTAACAACGTAAAATTACGTACCCGGAGGCGGTTTGAAGAAGTGACTAGTATCCAAATCGTCAAATGCTTAAACAAGTTCTTGAAAATAAGGGCAACATCAAAATTCATCATTTGAGTAATGTCATGCAAGGTAGAACAAACCAAAGTACTAACAGTCCGAGTTGCATGGCTACAATGAGAGAGAAAGAGCGTCAGGAGCGCCTCTGCTTTTTTTCTTGGGTGCATACACCATCTGCAGCCCGCTTCAACAAAATATTCGAATTCAAAAATCTCCCTAATTCTCATAATGGCCATTGTCCTCTTGAAGATAGAGAATTATTCGTGCTTGGTGTAATAGCTTTGGCAATATAAGCTAGTATCGATGAACTCATTGGCTAAAGCTTTAATACCGTGGTCATGGACGAGACACAGTGTGTTTGGCTTTGACTTGTGGTTGATGACTGGTTGTATAGAGTGTTGCAAGAGACGCAGTGAATGTTATCTTGTTGGTCAAAAGAGTGAGGATCGTCAGGAGGGAGGGCTTTCATGAAGGCATAGGCCGACATTGTCAGGAAACGGATGTCGTAAAGTGTGTCCAAACTTCAAAGGTTGCAGCTACTACAGGTCAGGTAGCGCAAGCGCTTGAGGTGACGGCAGCTACACTCGTGAAGTACCCTTAGGCAGAAGATATCTTCTCTCGGATTATTCTTTCTACTACGGTACTATCCGGACATGTTACTCTCATATGAAAAATAATCCTATAGTTCATCTTCTCCTTCGAGCAAGTCGAGGTGTAATTGTTCTCGTAAAACTCAGCTTACCATGATGGGCTTCTTAATGGCACTATCAACACTAAGTATGCCTCTAAGATTTACAGGCATGATCTCTAAGCAAATAGGGTTTTAATTACATGGACATATTTGACCTACCAATCTTATGCCTATATTCTTTTACGGGAAAATGTACAATTAAGGCATAATTAGTAAATATGATGGATAATTAAGCGAAACATGAAACAACTTCTCAAGAAAAATTCTTTAAATTGAGGTCATAATTTGCACTTATCTTTATATATATGTTTCTCCATCACGTGTGCGTTGAGAGGAGCGTTACCAAAGCTCTGATACCACTGCTACAGACAGATGCGTGGCTGCCCTGCAAAGTACTCATTAGCACAATACAGACCAAAAAAACGATAAATCGACATACCTGAATCGCCGCACACGCACATGATCGATCTCAACACGAACATAGAGAGATAGAGAACAGAATAGAGCGAGGGAGAATGTGCAAGCGCACCTCCTAAAGCGGAGTGCTACACTGGCACGACGAGAGAGAGGAGAGGAGAAGGAGAAGAAAGACACAAACACTAGGTGCAATCTCCCCCTGTGCAAGAGTGACCATTTCCCTCTTGCTCATATTTGTTTTATAGATTACTTGAATGGTCAAATTGGTTACAAACTGGCCGGTCGGTCATAAATGGCCAAAGTTCATAAAAGAGCACTTGAATAATAAAATGTACATGATATACATATCCATTCGCATAGGCCAAGCTGGGTCTAGTCTTTTCCATCTGTTAGCTTCAATAAATAATAAAATATCAATTCTATAACAGAAGCAACAAATGAAGTTGTTGTCGTACGGCGCAAGAAGCACATGAGCAAGGTGTCTTGGACTTGTTGCAGAGCATGAACTTGGGTGCCAGCAGTACAGTGGCTCACTATGGTCATTCCTCAGTAATAGAATCTACTACAGGAAGATTGTATGGTGTAGGGAATGGTCCCCTGCTGACCATTCCCTGTTTTCAGGGCGACCGCATGGCGAACGACAGATGCCGAGAGCCATTGACAAGAGGCTGAAAACATGGAATGGTCAGCAAGGGACCAGTCCCGGCCGTCAAAGGTCCAGGGCGAGGAGGGCCAGACAGAGGCGTGCAAGCAAATTACAAGCATTGAAAGCGACCCGCTGGGTGATTATGCACAGTGAAAGCGACTTTGCAGATTATGTGTGCTGATTTGCATGCCAATGATTGGCTTTTAAAAAAATGTCCAACGGCTCAGGCAAAAAGGATTATGAATGCTGACGTGGCTGCAGATTATTGTTGTGGAGGTGCTGACAGTTGATGAGTGTGTCCTGACAATTCCGGGTGCTGATTCGTCAAAGATCTGACGACTGCTCTTGTAGATTACGCTATGTAATGTCGAGTGGTTGGAGGGCCACGATCTGCAGCCCCCCTCCCCTGGACTTTGACCGTTAGCGAATGGTCTTACAGTGACCATTCCCTATTTTAATCAGGGCGACCGGCGGAGGCCGGGGGAGCGCTGATTTAAATAGGGAATGGTCACTGTAAGACCATTCCCAGCCGTCAAATGTCCAGGGCGAGGGGGGCCAGACAGCGACGTGCCATGGATTCTGAGCATCGAAAGCGATGTCTTGGCGATTACACACAACGATAGCGACATGTCCTTATTAGGTGCGCTAATGTGGTTGCAAATGGTTGGCCTGAGAGCTAATTGTTATGCATGCTGATCTGTCGCTTATCGAGCGGCTGCAGTGCTGAATTCCGTAGCAAAATACATAGCAAATGGAGGCCCAGATTGGCCGCCCCCCTCCCCTGGTCTTTGACGGTACACCATCAAGATCTGTCAGGTATCCACTGATTGGCAATAAAATGAGCATGGAGAACCTGAACTTGCTGCATGATATTCAAACAGAGGGATAGTGTCACAAGAAACTTTTGAAGCATTCCCACATAATATTACCATAAGGGAAGTTACATTTCCTTATGTTTCCACACTTGGTATTCAAATTCCCTAGAGTGAATATTTGTGGGAATATGAAATTCCCTTTATAGTACCAAAAATCCCTAGAGTGGATAATTGTGGGAATACGATTCCCTTGAAGGGAATAACAAGTTCCCTCGTGGGATTATTTCCTTGATGTGGGATAATTACCCTACACTGGGAAAGTTATATTGAAACAAATTTCCCTAGTTATCAAGTGGGAAAGTAGCACCCCTTTAAATATCCCATGTGGGAATGCTTAATCTCCATGTGGGATTTATTTTCCCACTCTTATAAAGGTGGGAATTATTTTTCCCATGATGTTCGCATGTAACATAACATTTTGCGAAGCACTATACAATGCACAAAACATGTTACCCGTCTCTGGCCTCCCCCTTGCCTCCCCTTGGCCCCAAAAGAAGCAAATAAGAGCACTTTCGATACAAGGCTTACTTTGCCAATGAGAGTTGTTTGATTGCTAGGTGTCATCGTGATATGCACCAGGTGCTTGTGTGACCATATTTTACTCTTGTTAAACCACCGTTTCAACCTTATGCTATTGTTGGTTTGCAAAATGAGCCACTTGCTATAAAAAATTTGCAACACCAACCACCTGCTATTTTTTGATTCCCACATCAAGCAATTGCTATTTTTAGTCAACAAGCACCTCAAGCTCCTCTTCAACATTGACCTTCTCAAGTTCCTCTTCAACAATGACCTTCTCACAAAGCTACTTCTTTGAGCAATCCTTCCCATACTCATGCAAGTACTTAAGGGTTTATAGCTTGCTCTAAAGAGAGGAAAACCCCTTTCACATCTATTCTCTTTTTTAAACCTCATCATTGATTACTTTTGTGTTTGTACAAAATCTTAAGCATAACTATACCTATGTGTTTGGAAAAAAACCTTAAACATAACTTCATTCACGATAAGAGCATGTATTTGTGCATGTGTGTGTGTGTGTGAGAGAGAGAGAGAACGAGAGAGAGAGAGAGAGAGAGAGAGAGAGAGAGAGAAGTTTTAAAGTCCTAGGAACAATCCCCAAAAACCTTAAAGTTAAACTTAAAACTTGTTGCCCTATAGGAAAGTGGTATAAGCAGTTTATCACACTATATGAGAGAGAGAGAGAGAGAGAGAGAGAGAGAGAGAGAGAGAGAGAGCATCTATATGGAAGGATGTAGATATGCCACCATTACAAAAATCGACTAAGCTTACGATTTCCTGTTATGTGCTTCCCATCCTTAAGAAAATAAAATACAGTGTCCTACTACTCCCATAGTGACCATGGACCTGTATTTTTTAACTACTTATTTACGTTGTCTATATTATCATATTGCATATTTATAATTCTAAATGTAATGATTCTTTTGTACATTCATTTTGATATACTTGTTATATTTCACATTGTAATCACAAAAGTTTGCACTCCCCTAAAGCTCATACTTTTGAAGGTTTTGGCTTACTTGCAAATCATCAAACTTTTGTAATATGGCTTTAATAGACAATAGCACCACCTTCAAAATCCATAGAACAAAACTATAGACAAGCCTCATACAAATACATTTATGAGTACATTTGCATTAAATCATGGAAAACTCTTAATTGCACACTCATCATTGATTTTCAAAATGATAGATCAAGTATTGTCAAATCAATTTCAAATTATATTTGAATGATCATGCAAACAATAGCCATCATAAAAAATCATTGCACTAGTTTCCTTAGGAAGAGATATCTTTAGACCCTTGAAGACACGTAAGAAGTACTGAAACTTTAAAATAAACCATTTTTGCATCACATTCTTTGTCAACTTTGCATTTAGTGCAAAGGTATGAAAAATTTGTTTCTACCTATTGATGCCTTGCAATTCTTTTGCACAAATGTTGAAAAAAACTACCCTTTGTCATCTACACCATCACTTTTCCAATATGGTTCACATCATGTACAAATATGCACAAACAATCTATCTCTAGCTAATGTTATGAATGCTTTCAAACCAATAGAAATTTAACTTATGTCACCTATATCGATAACCTTTACCTTTGGATAAAAGTAATTGTTTGGGTCTATTAAATTTTTGAGCTACTTGCAAAGACTAAAAAGAAATTATGGATGAAACAAAAAACTTATGAAAAGCTATAGTATAAGATCAACTTTAGAATACATTTATTGGCTACGTTTACCAATTTCTTAGCAAAGAATTAGCACAAACAAGCAAGAGAGAGAGAGAGAGAGAGAGAGAGAGAGAGAGATTACTACACTTACCTTTCATCAATATGGAATAATACAACGCATTTACATTATCTTCGAATGTAATATTACAATATAGAAAACTTGTGAATATCAAAATCACAATTGCATATGGTGCATAAATTTGTCGAAGGACATACTATCTCCAAAAAAATTTGGTTGTGTACCAAAGACCAAAACAATAGTATACTTAGCCGGCTATACCATAGATATATCAAAATGGAGTACTATGAGATTAGCTAAGAGGAGGTAGTGGGGTAGCTAAAATCGAAGTGGACCAAAAGTTATGATTTAGTTAGTTAGAATACTTCGAATGTAATATCCAACTCACATAGCATCGTAAAAGAAATGATGGCTCGGACTTAAGGGAGCAATCTAAGAAGAAACCCTTATTTGATTTTTTTGCTTCTCGTATTGCATTCAACAAATTGCCAAACAATTCATCAACATCGTGTAAACCCATTGACTCCATTCCAATTGCAATCATGTCTTCTTCTTTCATCCCATTAGTTACTTCAAGGAGCTTTTCATGCAATATTATAAACAAAACAATAAGTTAGTTAATTTTCATAGTAAAAACCATATTACAATCACAAGTAAAACATGCACGCAAAAATCCTAAATGAAACATTTTTCTTAAAAATTTTCTACAAGTAGTTGAGTTTACTCAATACCTTGCTTGAAGTACATGTTTTCGTCTTATGCTTTGTCGTCACCTTCTTTGTATGGTTCTCCTATATTACAAGATACATTTGTGTATAAGCATTATTGTTAACTCCAATTTTTGGTCCCATTAGAAATTGCTATCAATTTTCAAGAAAATGTAATTAAATAATTTACCTTTTCAAAAAAAGTATCGTGCTTGTATCTAGATGGGAGCTTTATTGGCCTAGAAGATCGCGATTTTAACATTGTCTACACAACATTCAACAATAGTACAATGCATTACTATTTCATCCTTTGGTCCATTTATTCTCTCAAACACTCAAGTTGGCAATCTATAATCTATCAAAAGCATAATATGCAAAAAATAACATTATGTTAGCTATCATACTTCATTCTCCATGAGATTGATTTGATTGTCCTTGAGGGTTGAAAAATTTGAGGTTGAAATCTCATTCAATGCCTACAAAATAAGGAACCCCAAAACAAACAATCTCTCTTTAAATTATGCAAATCAACAATCTCATGCATATATTCACTATGATTTATTGATTATAAATTACCTTTCTCTTTTTAGATAAGATTTCTTTCCCTTGCTTCATAAGAGGACTATGACTCTTGCTCACCTTTTTCTTATCAAGAGAATAGACATAATTAGAAAATTTATAGCAAGAATCATAAAGTGTCAATTTCTCTCTAACTAGCTACCACTTACCATCATAGCATTGAGACTCACAAATTTTTTCTCTCGATTTTCTTGGATAGGTGTTTGATCCGCCTATATCATATGGTAAAACATAAGTGTGTTCTTAGTAATGCTACAGTTACGTATACATGCATAAAATGGGAGTAGAGAGTTGAGAGGGCCAAATTGTTTCTTGCTATATATATTTTTCATAGGACAATGTGTATGTATGTGTGTGTGTGTGTGTGTGTGTGAATAGAGAGAAAGAGAGAGATCCTCTTACTAGAGTTTTGAGGGTGCTTGAATCCACATAAGTGTCTTCCTTTCCTCTCACAATATCATAGTTGCATGCATCCACATACTTTTTTGTCTATTACATTGAATGTTAACATGACAAAAAGAATGAACTTTATGAAGCTAGAATTGAATTTATTTTGGATTTAAAAAAAAGGTTAAGCATATCTTACTATTTTCTTTGCAACCTCCAAGTCATCAACCAATATTGACATTAACTTCATTGTGATTAGGTAAATGGTTGACGGTTACATCCCCGCTACATGCACTACCATGATGGTCTTCAACCTATTTCATCACAACAAAATATTGTTTAAAAAAAAGCCAAATCTACTAAATCAAGTAACCTCCTTGCTAATATTATCACGATCTTCAAAGCAATGTAACATTTAAATCCTAAAGTAGTGTCATTTCATTTTTTTCAACTCTTATAAACTTAAAAAATTTCAATTCTTGTAAAAATTCTACAAAAGAAAGCAAACATATGGTGAAAAATCTTACATGAGAAGGCTCATTAACATTCATTGAGATGTGTGACTCCTCCAAGACATTCTCTCCTACTAGAGCATCCTCTTGTGCTTCAAAGGCATATGGCTCGTACAAAGAATCTTCCGTAGTCTCTTCATGATCTTCTTGATGCTTAGATGCAAAGTCTATGTGATTTTCAAGGCTTGTATTCTACCATTAAAAAGAACACAAGTCAATATGGACTTAATTAATCATAGCAACTAAATATCTTGTAAAAAAAATAAACTCAAGAAGAAGATGCAACAACCATGATATACCATGTTCTAAAGAAAATTCATTCTTTCATTTAGTTGAAGAAAGAGAGAGAGAGAGAGAGAGAGAGAGAGAGAGAGAGAGAGTTATCTTACCAATCTTTCCTCTAAATCAATGAAAGCACCTTCCTTTGGTGGTAAGACATATGGAGCCCCATAAATATCATTTGTCACCTCTCCAACTTCCACTTCTTCCTCATAAAGCATGTTCGATTCATGATTGGATTTAGATCTCTATGAAATACATAAACCAATAAATTAGTCTTAAATTATTAAATTAGTATCTTTAACAAAGAGAAACTCAAATCCTTAGCATGCATGAAGATTTATACCTCATTTGAAGCCTCCCCTTCAAAAAATCAACCATAGAAGTACCTTCAAATGCATGCAATGAGCTATCGCGGTTTGGAGATAGAGAATCACTATGCATATCATAATCCTACATATCAATGTAATACAATGATAAAGTATAACGACCTTACAAAAAGTATCCAAATTTGAAGAAGTTTTTGTTATGTTTACCATTGAGCAACCCATGAAGCTTTCACTTTTTTGTTTAGCATATATGGATGGAATTGAAATTATGTCACCCTACACATCACTTGCATAAGGTTAAAACATAAGTCCCAAAAAGTATTCAAGAATTCAAAAACATAGAATTGCACACTTACAATTTTTAGATTGCGAACATATTTGTTGCTTTGACCCGGGAGTAGCAAGCTTGAAAATAAAGGGTGATCTTTTTGCAAATCAACCACTTCAACCTCCCAAAGATCAAATGATGAAGTTGAGAAGGCTTTTAGATAGGTTCCAACGCCAAAAAGTATGAAGTCTTCATGTAGATTAGGGCTTTCAACCGGCATGTTAAAGTGCCAATCTATGGCTTGTGAGAGCACTTCATGGATGCTTCCATACAACTCCACATGCGATGGATAATGTCTTTGTCGGTTTGCATCTAAAGATATGTTTCTCTTCATGAAATCACCATGAAAAGAAGAACTTTCAACATGCAAATGGAAATTCTTTTTTGGATTTCTTTGTGCATGGCGCCATTCCAAAACTTTTTCATACACATCCCTTACCTCCCAATCAAATTTCCCATATTCCCCAAAGCTCAAAGGAGGTAACAAGTTCATATTCTTTTCAATTTGGGCAAGCAAAGCTTTTGCATCTTTGGGACTTTTGCGAAGATTGATTTTGGCAAAAGCATCCCTCCCAAGCTCTCCAAACCCATCTTCAAACCATTTTCTAATTTCCTTCATGCTATCATTATAGGATTTATGTTGCTTATCCCAAAACCTTGTTAAGAAAGCTTTCCCTCTAATTGGAAATAAATGCTTCACACTTGATGGATGAAAAATACGTTCATAAGTTACCGGAATGGCATCTGGATGTACTTGGTTTGACTTTGCACTCTTGCTTGTTGGATTTGCATTGCTTTGTTGCGGTCCTCTTCTTTCGGTCGGACCGCTAATTGATTGTGGAGGATTCTTTTCGAGTTGTAAGATGTATTTGCTCCACCCCAAAAGCATATTTCGGTCCGCGAAAGAGATTACGCCAAGCTCTTTCCAACCTTCGGAAGCCATGTACAAAAGTGTTTTGCCATTGATGCCATTAGAGGAAATCATTTGAGAGTAACGGTTTGATGTGCAAAACTCCTCTACAAATTGTATCACTTTTGCATTGTCCCATGCCATGATTGCCTTGACATCTTCAACATTTTCTAACCTGCAAATATATACCAAATGAAACTAGTTTAATTATAATTATCCCTCTCTCTCTCTCTCTCATACACACACACACACACAGAGTAACTTGTTTAAATTTTTAAATTGAAGTCATGCATGAGAGCTCCATTTCATCTCTCTGCCATAGCAATCCTCGCCGGATAAATATCCACTGTTGTGTGTCATTAGACTCGACAAGCCTCATCTCCAGTGTACTGTTAGAGGGTGCGCAACCACTCTAATTCGAAGAAGATACCAAAAACAGTGTATTTTGACACAATACAGTGCGCTGCTGAGTACTCATGAGAGAAGGCTCTCGAGGCGTGCACGAGCTTGCCTAAAAAGGGAGTTGCACTAGAGCTAGGGGGGACCATCTCAGGAGGAGCTACAGCAGGCCTGGTACCTGAATTGAAGAAGGGGGTGGCCGTGGACCGTCGAGCTGCAGGCCAAGGATCTGAAGTGAGCTCACAAGGAGCAGCAGGAGGCCGCCATCCTGAGCAGCTCTGGAGGGAGCCCCATACAAAGGACAGAGAGAGTTGAGAGGCTTGAGAGTATCGGCCTACAACAAGGGCGTGAGAAGAGGGGGCCTGCTGTGAGGAGATGCCATTGTAGAAGAGTTCAAAGCTGGGCCGAGGTCAAGAGGGAGGAAACCAGAGGGCGCGCCACACGAGCTCATGGGTGCCGCCATGAGACTGGAAGGAGCTGGAGGCCACACTCGGAGAGCAGGAGGGAGCAGCACTGTCTAACAGGAATGGAGAGCCTCTGGGTGCACCATCTGGAAGCCGAGGGCCGGTTGTGTGCAGGGCCGAAACCAGGGAGTTGAAGGGAGCGCTCCAAAGCAAGCTCACAGGACACGGAAGGGCAGGGCTCTCATCTTGCAATCGGCTGCCTATTGCTTCATGGCGTGGACTGTGTGCGCACGGGAATGAGCTGGTACTGCATGCGGCCCCCAAGCAGTAGCTGGGCGCGAACGTCTAGCTGTTTGCATGAGGATGGGCCTACAGCTAGCGCTGACCACTGCTCGGCAGCGAGGAGGTGCAGCTAGACGTCGACAAGCTGGATACTGAGAACGTGGCGCGACTACAGGAGCTACACATGGCGCTGTTAATCAGCTGCTGGCAAGAGAAGCAGCTCGTCGACGACTGCTGTAGTGCATATAATATACAATATGGCCCGGCGAAGTCGAGGTGCACGACGAAATAAGCTGCAAGAGCTGCGCCTTAATGTTCATATTGCACAGTACCCGCCGCAGAGATACATCAACGAAACATGTACAGAGAGCATCTCAGATCGATCAGTTGCTATGTGAGAGGGAGAGAGAGAGAGAGCACGACGCCAGCTAGATGATCAGCTGCTGTGTGTGAGAGAGTTTCTTGTGTGAGAGAGAGAGAGCACAATGTCAGCTAGCTGTCAATTAGCTGCTGTGTGTGTGGGTGTGAGTGTGTGTGTGTGTGTGAGAGAGAGAGAGAGAGAGAGAGAGAGAGAGACAGAGAGGTGTGTGCTAATCATTATGAGAGGTGACCTCTGAGAGGCTCCACGTGCCTTTTGGCCGAGAGAGAGAGAGAGAGAGAGAGAGAGAGAGCACAGTTCGGTGCATCAAAGACCCTTTAATTCAACATCACCTTGAATGAAAAGCTTCTAAGGCTTTTGTCACACATGTCAAAACGTGTGTGACACTGAGTTGGCGAAAGTTGAATTCCTGAAGGATTTGTTCGTAGAGGCAAAAAGTAGATCCGGATTACCTTTTCGCTCAATGACAGATAACATAGGATCTGTGCATGTGAAACATAGGTACAGGGATTGAATTGCATCGCCCTCTCAAAGACTCGCGATCGACTAGTTGGCGTAACATTGTTGGCTACAGTTCTCCCTTTAGATGTAATATATAAAGTGTAACTCGTCATGTCTGACAGCCCAGACACCCAAAACAACATGTTGAAGCTTTTCCGGGTGCGCGCGTGTGATTTAGGCCTAACGTTTGTTTTGTATTCACCTTTGACCTAGTGTTTTAAAAATGTTTGCCTCAGCTTAGGCCTGTGCCGGTTGAAGATCGAGACAAGCTAATTGGTAGGTGCGTTTGCAGGGTATTTAAAAACTCCTATGTTTGACATGAATAGGTAAACCCCTCATTTTTTAATGAATGAGCGGGTTCTTTTCCAAAATGGATGAAAAAAACTCCTCTTGTTAACATATATTTGTTAAAATGCTTAAATAAAAACCTCTTTTACTAAATTCACGTGGTACATTGCCATGATTACATGGTGGACCCCCCATGATTACTAGTGGTGTGCACATGTACATGCCACTCGTTTTCTAGGTTTTTTTCATGATTTTTAAGTTAGCTTCCTTGGGGGTCTGCTTCTTTTACCCTATGGCATGGAGCAAGTCACCAAGCTCATTACCATGTGCTATGGGATGAGAATAATTTTTCAGCAAATGGCTTGCAGCTATTAACAAATACCCAAAGTCGGACAGTGGGTCGTTACAAAGTGGGTCTAGCCCTGCTGGTGAAAGTGCAACAACTGGTAGCTCTAGGTCCCAAAGCACTCGAATGCCAGGCTTTGGGGTTCATCCTCTACCCGCGGTTAAGGAGAATGTGAGGCGATTCAGGTTTTACTACTGCTTAGATAGTTTTCTAGATTGATACTAAAACATATGCTTAAATAGAAAACCTCTTTTGCTAAATTCACGTGGTACACTGCCATGATTACATGGTGGACCCCCCATGATTACTAGTGGTGTGCACATGTACATGCCACTTGTTTTTTGGGTTTTTTTCATGATTTTTAAGTTAGCTTCCTTGGGAGTCTGCTTCTTTTACCCTATGGCATGGAGCAAGTCAGCAAGCTCAACACCATGTGCTATGGGATGAGAATAATTTTCCAGCAAATGGCTTGCAGCTATTAACAAATACCCAAAGTTAGACAGTGGGTCGTTACAAGTGGGTCTAGCCCTGCTGGTGAAAGTGCAACAACTGGTAGCTCTGGGTCCCGAAGCACTCAAATGCCAGGCTTTGGGGTTCATCCTTTACCCGCGGTTAAGGAGAATGTGAGGTGATTCAGGTTTTACTACTGCTTAGATAGTTTTCTAGATTGATACTAAAACATATGCTTAAATAGAAAACGTGAATCGCTAAATTCACGTGGTACACTGCCATGATTACATGGTGGACCCCCCATGATTACTAGTGGTGATCGGTTTTTAATTCTTCCATCATCCTTGTGACTTGTTCACATTTCTTGGGATTATGTGCCTATTTGACATGATTTAGGAAACTGGCAATTCTTTAAATATAAATCGTAAGCTCTTTGTAGACCTAGTCTTTGATAAGAAAGGAGAATGATAATTATTGCATGGCTTCTCTATTTTCAATGGCTTCTCCACCATTAATATGAGGGAAGCTAGTAGGGAAAATTCTCCATGCAGTGGAAGTTCTTAAGAAACTTTTGGTGAGCTAGCTATAACATTTAATTTAGTGTGAGACATAGGCTATGAGTTCGCTTCAAAGTATATGTGTATAAAAAGCGTAAATATTAATCTATTTTCCTTTAGATAATCTATACTATTAATCTATTTTCCTTTAGATAATCTATACTATAATTTAGCTATGATAGAATGAGGTGAAAAGATGAAGAGCACTACACTTGGAGAGCGTAGTGGAAGAATCTAGTTTGTGCTTGTAGCTTAACGGTTAGAGAAAGCAGTGGTCATCATCAAGTTGAATGAGGATCTCCTACGAGAGGTCCTTAAACAAGTCGAGCTCCATGAGGACGGAGCAAGGGTCGGAGGAAACAATCGGTTCAAGCATCCGCCATAGCTACGACTAAAGGGTGGTTATGCAGCTCATCCCAAGACAATGAGCAACGAGGAGGCTCTTGGAGTTTGGAATTCTTATGTAATGCTTGTCAAACGTGGGGAACATGGAATTAGATAAATGGGTCTGGCGCTAGTAGGTGATACACTTTTCAAAAATAAAAAGAAGAGGAGAATAACACAGATTCTCCTCACGCTCGAAAAAAGGTCTCAGCTGCTCAGGTGATACACTTTTCAAAAATAAAAAAAAGAGGAGAATAACACAGATTCTCCTCACGCTCGAAAAAATGTCTCAACTGCTCACCCTCAGCGGTGGATGGTGGCACATGCGCATGCGCATGCAAAAGCCCATGATGAGTGGGCCTCTCTCTCTCTCTCTCTCTCTCTCTCTCTCTCTCTCTCTCTCTCCAGGTTCAACCCATGACGAGCTGCAGTGACTCTGATATGTCTCTCCATTCGACAAGCTGCAGGCTGGGTCTCTCTCTCTCTCTCTCTCTCTCTCCCCGCCCATGTCTCTCTCTATCTTGTAACTCTCGCAGGTGGGACTTAACCAATGAATGGGTCAGAGCCTTGAGATGTGAGGGAAGAGGAGGGGTAGCCCCTGCACGAGAAGCTCTCTCTCTCTCTCTCTCTCTCTCTATGTGTGTGTGTCAAGTCGCACACTTGCTTGTGTTCTGCAACTGCGGGCAATCGATCGATGGAGACGCTTGGGTTGAAAGATTCGAAAGCATCTTCCAATTAATGGATTTATTTTTAGAGGAGCCAGTAGTAGCGTAACCAGGACATAATAGCCATTAGGAGGCACATATAGTAATGTATATAATATAGTAATGTATATATAGAAGGTCTTTACACTAAGTCGTATTCCAATTTCCCACTTTCAATTTTAAGTTTTACAAGTAAAATATAGCAGCTCCAAGTTTCGTCTGTGTTTAACGCACTGGTCATGGCGACGTGAAGTGTACAGACCATCTGCGCACGCTGATTGATATCGTTCTCCACGAACTCTGGACGATCTGCGCACGGTGTATAACATGTGGATAGCGTCCGTTTGCTGCAGCATCCTAGTTTAAGGTCGTTCGCCTTCAAAGCCTTCTCCTGCCAAGGAAAGCTTGCGATCAGGCCCGTGAGTTCCTTTACAAATATAATGCATTTGTAATGCGATCCTAGACTTTGCCTGATGTGCTTAATGTCCGTTTCTGCCTGACAATTTTTGGTCTTTTATAGGATATTTTGATGTAGTGCTGGGATGTGATTGTCTCGTTTTTGGCAAAGGCTGGCTTCTCACAAACACACCTGGGTTCTGGCTTGCCATAGTTGCGCCATTGAGGGGGTTTCACTACGCTTTTTGGGAGTCGTTTTTGCACCTTTCATTTATTCAAGAGAACATTTTGGTAAGTTTCTCAATTTCAACATTTTCTGTTTAAGCCTTCTCTTACTTGTCATTGTCATGTGGCATGCCCTTGTCTATTTTGAATGGGCACTATAATTAGTTGGCAGACAATAGTTGGCACACTAGCATAGTGTTAAGGCACTCGCTTCCTAATGGGTCCCCCGGTTGACATCTGCTGAAAACAGCCCAAAACATCTGCTTCTTGGCCCTGCCCTGTAACCTAAAACCGGAAATTAGTGCACTCAAAGAGTCGACATCCCAGACATGAAGCTCCTCAAGCACTTATCGTGCTTTCTGAAGTGCACCACTCTTGGCATACATGTCGACAAAGGGAATGCCAATATCGCTTTTTTTTTTTAACAGTCCAGATCAATTGCCACACGCTCAAGATACAAGCATAGGTTATTGCCACTAGAGAGATGCCCCCGATTCGCATCTGCTGAAAACAGCCCAAAGCTTGCTGTCCCTGCCCCTGTTGGGCATATCTAGAAATCAATGCCCAACAGCTGAAAATAGCCCATGCTTGCCATACATGTCAACCAAGGCAGTGGCAACCACTACACTTTTTTCCAACAGCCTTGACTATTAATGTCATTGTGAACTGATTCGCATCTTGCATAGTTCCACACGTCTACACGCCTTCAAGTCGATGCAAGCATAGGTGATTGCACTCGGAGAATGTAAAACAGTTTGTATCTGCTGAAAAAAGCCCAAAGCTCCCTGGCCGTGCCGTTGTTGGGCATATCCCAAAATCAATGCACTCGAAGAGTCGACATCCTAGATAGGATGCTCTTCAAGCACTTATCGTGCTTTCTGAAGCGCACCACACCTCGCATTCATGTCGACAAAGGCAGTGCCAAGCCACTAGAGAGATGCCCCCGATTCGCATCTGCTGAAAACAGCCCAAAGCTTGCTGTCCCTGCCCCTGTTGGGCATATCTAGAAATCAATGCCCAACAGCTGAAAATAGCCCATGCTTGCCATACATGTCAACCAAGGCAGTGGCAACCACTACGCTTTTTTCGAACAGCCTTGACTATTAATGTCATTGTGAACTGATTCCTTGTGAAAACAGCCCAAAGCTTCTTGGCCCTGCCTTTGCTGGGCATATCTGGAAATCGGTGCACTCCAAGAGACAACATGACGGAGAAGAAGCTCTGAAGCACTTCTGTGCTTTCTGAAGTAGACCACAATTGGCATACATTGTGAGCAAGACAGTGCCAAGCTGGTAATTGCATCTGGAGAGATGTCCTCACTTCGCATCCTATGAAAACAGCCCAAACCTTCCTCGACCAAGGCATTGCCAAGAACGATGTTTCCTTTTAATAGCCCCTGACTAACAATTTGGCGCTTTCAACATTGTAATTAGAAGTCGTAGTATTGTAATTAGAAGTGGTTCTTTTAATTGTTTCAAAGTTTACAAAAGGTAATTGGTTTCATGAGCATTGTAACTAGAAGTGGTTCATTTGGTAGTTTCAAAGTTGACGTCTTTTGTTGCAGATAACTACATTGATTGGTCAACCTAATGTTAGATAGTGTGACTGTCTACATAGAAACGGCTCATGGATTGCTCAGAGGTGCAAGATCTTGTCGTTCTTTTTGCCTTTTTGTATTGTTGATAAACAAAGCTTTTGTAAACAACACGTCTATTTTCATTAGCCCCTGAATTTACATCGCATTTTTCCATTATCATCTCTCATTTGGCGATGTTAATGTCTTGCCACGTATATTCAAGCTCAAGCATCCCATGCACTCAAGCCTCAGATTGGCCAATCATATAAGAAATAGCGTTTTGATACTAGCACAAATCTAATTACGATGTACTTGCTTGCTTGAATCTCTAAATTTTTTTCATTTTTGTACTTCGTTAATTTCAGTCAACACCGTTTATGGATCACAATGACAATGAATTGGACTCAAGTCTTTTAGATTGTGTGATTCGAATCCAGTCATTGTGTGATCAACATCGGACATCTGTAAAATTTCAAGATGATCTCTTGAGGATTCTCTTCGAAGGTTTAGATCCAACTGTGGGAAAAAAGATGGCCACATCGTCTGAGAAGAAGTGCTTGGCATCGCTCTTGGTTTGTAAGCCAAGCAATTGGAATGGGCGACTAGGTGACAAGCAAATTCCATGCAACTTTTCTCAATTGTTACATATGTACAAAGAGAAAGGTATGGTTAGCCCTCAAGAATGGAAGCTTTGTGTCGGCACTGAGGACACTCCACATAGTCCTCAAGTGTTTGAACCTAGCATGGAGGATGCATACGAGGGTGTTGTTCTAAAATGTAGATGCAATATGGAAGGTAGTTCTTCAAGTTTGCAGCGTGATTGCAACGCATGTTGTGCAAGGTGTCCCCAATGTAGGAAGCCAAGAAAAGAAATGATATCGTTTCAATATATCTCTTTTGTAGATCAGTTGCAATTGATATGTGGAAGTGAGTCCTTTTGCCATGATTTCCTCGCCATGTGGAGACAGAGAGCACAATGGCTTGGAAGAGAAACTCATGACTACCCCTCACATATTAATGAGTTTTGGGATGGAGAAAAGACAAGAATGTATCAAAATTTTTGGAATCCAGATGTGCATTGGGAGGCACCGGTGGTTTGCAACAATGAATGTTGCAAACATCCTTACAGAGCTTTTCCGCAGGACTTAAGAAGTCCCGAGCTATTGTCGGGGTGGAAAGAGGATCTCCAAGAGTATCGCTTTAGATGCTCAAAGTGTTTCAAGGAAATTCGCTCACAACGAAGAATGATACAGGTATAATTTTTGGTATATCTTTTCAAGCCATGCATATTGATATTTTGGCTATTTGCATGCTCTATTGGTTATCTCAATGTAATTTTTATTTTTTTGAAACAAAGGGAGATCCACGCAATTTCGCTTTAATGCTACATTGGGACGGTTTTCAAGCCGCCTCAACAACGGTGAAAGACAGTGCTGTGGTTGAGATAGTGGTGCTCAATGGAGGTAAAAGATCAATTGTGGGATCTTTACCCGTGTTATTTTTGCCTCTCTCACATAAAGACTTGGAGAGAAAGCACAATGACATCCTTGGTTCTTTCTTGCATCCCTTATTTCTTGATCTAGAAAGATCTTTTTTGGAGGGTTTTGATGTGAATTATGCTTATCTTGCGAACGACATCAGCGACAAAATACAAGGTGGAAGAGTGAAATTGAGGAGTATGCTTATGTTATGCGCAGGAGACCACCCTGCACAGTGTAAGTTAGGACAGGTCAAAGATGGAGGAATGAGTTTTTGTAGACGAGATATTCCGAAAGCAACTCTTCTCGATGATCGCTATGCCTATGATGCAAATCGATATCAAGGTAGATATCCGCCAAAAAAACGGCGAGTTGAAGATATGTGGAATAGCATCCGACAATCCAAAAGATGCATGACAAAGGAGAGAAAGGAGGAAATCCTCAGAGATGGAGGACTTTCCGGCGAATCTAAATTGTGGAGACTTTTTCATTTGTACGGGTTTGATATTTCCAAGGACTTGGTTTATGATGCAATGCATGTCTTGTCGTTGAACTCATTTCAAAAGTTTATGAAGAAATTGATGTCTCAAGCCTCCACATCTATGAAGAAGGAGATTGATAAGGCTGTGAAAGAAGTAGAGAAAGCGATTCCCAAGGCTATCGTGAATAGTGGAAGATGGCCACGCAATCCTTCTCGCCATTACAAGATGTTCAAAGCCGAAGAATGCCAGAAGTTCATCCAGTGGTGCTTACCTCATATTCTAAATGTGGTTTGTGGCATTTCAAAAGAGGATGTGGTCATTGGAAAGTTGTTGGTTGATATTTCACACATGTTTTTTGAGTGCACAAGACGGAAAGGTTGGACCAAGGATGACATTGAAGTTTGTCGTTCTCTCTTTCTTTCATGGCGTATCTTATCGGAGGAATGGGAGGGACCAAACAGCTCTCCTTTAGAGCATGTCGCAGGTTTGTTCGTACTTCTCGATATTTTATCATGGTTTATAGTTTTGGATTAACACAATTAGTAAATATTTTGTAATTTATGCTTTTTTATAGGAAATGGTGAACTCCTTGATGACATCTTGAGACATGGGTCTCATGATTGCTTTTGGTGTTTTTCATTTGAGAGGAGCATTTCTGGCTTCTTGAGTATACATACCAACAACAAAGCAAATGAAGTATCGTACACCAAGTTTCATAGTCGCCACTTGTTTACAAGGGTATGGAAACAAGTGAGTACGGAGAACAGTGAAACAAGGTGTTTTGAGAGAGATGAGATGTATGTACATTCATTTCTGGTTCTTCCAGAGGGTAATGAAGATGGAGATTATCCAAAGAAATGTGAAGATTGGCATAGTAGATGCATTATGCGAGCTTCATCTGAGAGAAAAGCGCAAGATGCGTGGAATGCATGTCGTAGACTCCTCCCAGGCATTTGCAAACATCTAATAGACAAAAAGGGTATTGTAGTTGGGGGCAACAAGAAAAAGTTTTTTACACTCAACGGATTCGAGAAGGAGTCGTTGTTGGCCATCTATAATTGGATGCATCCATTTTCAAACACTTCAAAGACAATCCATTGCGGTGGTGTGCTATGTTCAAAGGCTTTTTTGCACGAATGCAGGTATGCAATAGGTGATTGTATGGTACTGTAGAGACGATTGCAATCCGTTCTAGTGGTGTGTGATGCTCAAAGGCTTTATTTGCATGAATGCAGGTATGCGGTAGATGATTATGTGGTTTTTGAGGACCAGCTCCTTGAACCAAATAGATCGGAAGAGATCATACGGAGAGGCCATTTGAAGAAGTTGTTTCTTCATGAACAAGAAGGGGAAATTCAATTATTTATGAATGTAGAGGCTTTGTTGCAAAGAGATTTTATCATGGATGAGGTGGTAGGGATGCCTTTAATACAAAGAAGCGAGAAGGCTAACACCACATATATAATAAGGCCATTTGATTGTATAAAACATAAGTTCTTTTGGTTAAGATCTACCATTAACGAAATGGATATCATGTATGAGCTAAGTGGACACAAAGCTCGTAGTAGGTTGGTGTGTCCAGGGCAGCCAGGTTGCGTTCCACCATGGCCAGAGCCGGGGGATCTTGTACTCGCATCATAGTTACCGGGGAACGCCCCCTAGCCCCCGTTCCGGCGTTCCGGGGGGCAGTTCCCTTCCCGAACGTTCCGGAACGTCCCGGAATGTCTGACGTTCCGGTTGGCCAATGCAAACCGGAACGGCCGTTCCGGAACGTTCCGAAACGCCCCCGGACCGTTCCGGAATGCCCCTGGAACGGCCAACGGCTACAAACAAATTTGGCAAAAATTGAAAAAATTGAAGTAAATGTTTGGGCTTCTTTTGAAAGTGTGCAAGGCCTCAAGGACTCATAAAATGCACCCCCCTCCCCCTTTCTCTTCACAAGCTAATCCTCAAGGCTCAAGCTCTCTCCCTCTCACTCTCAAGATCTCTCCCTCTCAAGACTCACTCTCTCAAGGCTCAAGGCTTCAAGCCTTCAAGCTCTCTTCCTCTCCCTCCCACTCTCTCAAATCTCTCCCTCTCCATCTCACTCTCTCTCTCTCTCTCATCATCTAGTCATAGCAAGGTTGAATGGTCTTCAAAACGAGTTTTTTGTGAGTATTAGAGTCAAAGCACTCTAATACTCCTTGTATTTAAACACAAGGAGCTAAAAATTGCACTATTTGGGTGTTTTTTATACCTCCCGTTCCGCGACGTTCCCGTTCCAGACCCCTAGCCGTTCCCCCGTTCCGCGGGGATCCCGTTGCCGTTCCCGTTGACTCGCATTCTATACAGATTCTGAGATGAGAGAAGCTTTTGTCGTAGAAGTCGACAATGATAACAGGAAAGTCCTTCTCTTTGGGCTCATGATCACCATGCGAATGCTTTATGGCTAGATTGGAAGTTGATTGTTAGTGTGCTTCCAAGCTCTTCTATCGAGGTAACTTTCAATGTGCATATTTTTCCTTCCCTGGCTCATATTTTGATTTTGCAATTAACCTTGTAATCTTGTTTCTTTTTCAAGGTGGCGAGAGATGAAGATCTCAATTCATAGCAGGGATAGTTTTGTTCGTGAAGCTAGTGTTCTCGATTCTCTCAACAACAACCAATATGATGTATTTTTTGCTCGAAATGGTTCTACCTCAATTGATCTACATCATGGGTCCCATCTTGGGTCCCATGGAGTCTACTGTAGGAAGTAATTCCCACTGGCTACGGAATATTCTAAACTAACGGCTTTTATTTCTGTTTAGCTAGTATTTCACTACGATTCGACTTGAGTCCATGCTTTTATTGCTAGAAAGTTCATATATAAATGTTCTTGAAAACTTGGTCTGTTTTAGGAATAGGTTGGTTTTTGTGTATGAAGTTCAGAATGCATGTGCTATCTGGATGTGCATGTAGACCTAGCTAATCTTCAACCTTATAAGCTACCTTTTGCACCATGCTTTTACTGATCTTGTTTGGGGTGGACAGACAAACGACTAAATTTTTTTTAGGATGATTGCTTTGCTTTCAGAACCCTGCCACCTTTTTTCATGTGTTGCAGTTTGCACTCTCCCTATTTGTGGAAATGGGGAGTGTGTCACCTCCAACAACTCGAGTCTTTTGTATGAGTGCAAGTGCAATGCTGGTTCGACAAACCATTTTCAATTCGGCTAATGGCTACTGCATTTTGTAGTGTACGTGCTCATCACACGAACCTCATAGCCATCTCTATTGCAATTCATGCTTGACACTTCAAGCAAGGCCAGAGAGCTGATGATGGTTTCTTTTCACAGGTGCTGTTGGAGCGGGTTGCTCGGGCTTGAATGTTATGTTTGGTGATTCGCCTCCATCCCCTCCACTACCACCACCACCACCAAATGCTGACAGAACTCAAGTCAAGGTACAAGCTCAAGTCCCGGCTCCTCAAAATAAACCATGCCCAACACAGGTATGAAATCTCTCTCTCTCTCTCTCTCTCTCTCTCTCTCTCTCACACACACACACACACACACACACACGCACTCACTCACTGAATCACTCAGTCATCGCACTTATCCACACCTTGATATCAATTTCTCAAGGCAATGAGAGTGCGATGAAGAAAGCCCGGACAGAACAACTCAGTAGATCTTGACAGGGCAGGGGGTTGTAGGCTGTAGCAGGTCCGTTCACGGCATGCAGGCAGCAGGGCTAGAGGGAGTGCAACAGGGTGTAATTAGGTGCTGGACACGTAGTTCACACGAAGGTGCTTCCAGAGCGGGCAGTAGTGGCCAAAGACCAGGGATTTAGGAGAGGAGCGAAGATATGCGGCCATATGCTGGCATGCTGGCAAGCCTCCCCACCACCACTACATCTTGGCGCCTTCGCCTCCAAAACCACCACAGGGCAGACCTAGAGCTCAGGCTCGGCAAGGAACAATAGTTGAGGGTAAGAAGAAGTAATGTGTGTGTGTCACTTTCTAACGGCTTTGTTAAAGCCTTGCATGCGTGCGCATTCTCTCTCTCTCTCTCTCTCTCTCTCTCTCTCTCTCTCTCTCTCAGAAGCTATATAAAGTCCTTCATTGCAGGTCGTCATGCTGAAATAGCAACCTTGAGACGAGGACATCCAAGATCTCGCCTTGCAGATTGGATGGCATGCTTATACCGTTTTGTTCAGGGATTTTGGTATTGTAGCTCTCTCTCTCTCTCTCTCTCTCTCTCTCTCTCTCTCTCTCTCTCTTCCTTCCATTTTATGAGTATCCTTGCCTTGCAGGTGTTGGTTGCACGTATCTCCTTGAAGCAAGCGAGACCTTGATGAGGGCACATCATGTGAAGGGGGCATGGATGAAGTTGGGTAAGGGAGAGCCTCAATGGAAGACTCCACAAGCTGTGTGAGCATGGGTTTGAAATTAAAGGATCCGAAAGAGAAGTTTGAGTGGAAATTGGGCAGAACAGAGGCCGACGATGCACTTCTTTTCTGAAGAAGACTTTTGCTCTGATTGTGAGCCTAGATAAGGGTGTCTTGCCCATGGAAATGGTCAGCTCAACATTGCTTGAAATTTGAGAAGGCCCCTGCTGGTTTATGAGTCCTTTCGTTTTATTTCTGAGCTTAGAATAGGGTTTTAGGGGTGTCAACACTCTCTCGCTATTGCCTGTTTTTAAGGTTATCAACGCACAAGTAGTGATACCTTTCAATTTTTTTTTTTTTTGAATTCTGTATGTGCAAGAGGGATATAATTTGAGAAGGTAAATTCTCACTCTGTTAAGCATTACTAGCAATTTGTGAAGGCGTTTTTGTTTCTTTTAAGGGGCAACTAATGTTGAAAAATGATGACATTTTGCTGACCTTGAGCATTAACAACACTTTTTTGGGAGTCCAAAAGTTTTGACATACTATGTCATTCTCTTTGGGAGTGACTGTGTATTCATCTTTCTACTATTCCCTATAGGATGCTTGGATTCTAAGAGGGGGGATTGATGCACGACACCATCTTTCCCCTTTTTGGGCCTGCAAATGTGAGTAGCTATGGAGACCCTCCAAGAGGTAGCCTTGCAAGCACCATGCGCCGGCAATGAAAAATAGCTTATAGTGTGTTTACTACAAAAAATATAGCCTCCTAAATGCACCTAAAGGTAGGTGCATTTAGGATAGTGAACTTATATATTGGAATGCACTAATGGGCCTTGGATGGTAGGTATAGATGTATTTGGCTTCTTTTGTTGATCAATATAGTCATGTAGGTTTTGCTTGGGTTTGACATTACAACTTGTTGAACCCAATAATTTTTGTCAATCCGTATGTGTGTACTTTGCACGTGATTGAATCTCCCACAAACAGTGATGCCCTCCCCTTGATCTTCTTTTGCAAAAGTTACACTTGCTTCAATCTCTAGCAGGATAGGAGTATGGTTTTGATAGGTGATAGGTGTGCATTTTTGGGTGTTGTTTGCTCAGTGAGGTCTATGAGGGGAGGGGAGGGGAGGGGAGGGAGAGAGAGAGAGAGAGAGAGAGAGAGAGAGAGAGAGAGAGAGAGAGACACAACCCATATTGGAGTTAAGAGGTAGACCTCTCCACCTTTAACCTGCTTACACCTCGGTAACGAGAGAGAGAGAGAGAGAGGTGGTGTATGCTTGAGGTCTCGGTTAACCTATGAGATGGAGCTACAAACAAAATGTCTCTCTCCCTTCCTACCATGCATGCCTATGCACTTGCCTTGGCATGGCCCTACTCCATTGTCCACACCATTGTCTGTTACGCCTTCTTGCTGGCCTCCAAGTCCTACCATCAGCCCCTACAGATACACACACTGATTGTAAGGGGAGGAGGATTATACAAGGAAGGAAAGGTGTATTTTGCAAAGAATGGTCGTGCATATAGGGGTGAGATAGGGGTATATCATGTGCACCATACATGCCAGCTTTTTATTAGTAGTCAGCTTATTATTAGTAGTGCTTCCCCTAGGTTTCCATCAAAGGGTTGTTAATGTGATGTTGCAGTTGATTGGGTATATGAGTTGAAGTAGGAAAATTAAAGGGCAGCTTTTGCATGCATTTTGCAATCTCATTTCATGTGTTGCAAAATGAAACTCTAGCTTACATTAGAGAGAGCTTGACATTTGGCTTTGTTATGGCAGGTACCAAGCAAAGATATGCAATTACTCTCATCATTTGTGGATTTTAATTGTTGTAGATGGGATGGCGTTTCAAGACTACCTCATTTGTGAAACATATACATGTAAACAAAATTGTAGAAGTCATTTTTTTTGCTTACTCTCTCTCTCTCTCTCTCTCTCTCTCTCTCTCTCTCTCTTAGTTCCCTCTTGAGTAATAGGTTTGGGAGTTGAAGACTCATTGGATAGATTGTTAAGAGGACTCTTGGGATTGTTCCAACAACGTTAAAGGCCTCTCTCTCATGGACAGAAAAATGGATTCTTGAGTAGGAATCTTCTTGACCGTATGCTTCTTTGAGTTGAGTATCAACCGTGATGGTACATTGTCTTTTCACTCCGCAAGCATGACACATTTTTAAATATAAACCAATCCTTCATTTTGATTGCAATGTGATTATTATTTAACCTTTTGCAATGTGACTTTTCTGAGGTAGCTTGTGACATGTTTTAGGGTTAGGGTTTTTGTGGCTTGTCTTGTTGTTTGATGTGGTAGGAAGCACAAAATAAAAAAGTTGTTTGATGACGTGCTCTTTAAAAAGCAATAATAGCGTAGCTGTGTTTGAAAAGGTATTATTTGCAATGATTGGCCTCGTAGTTTGTGTTAAATTAGTTTACATTTGAAATTAATAATAAGAGTTTTTGGCTTGAGGTAAAAGTCAAGGCGGGTCATTGGTACTATGGAGATGTTTTTATTAGATTTCTATTTCCCGTGGGTGAATTTGACTATTTAAATTGTATGCATATTTATTTCATATGGTTCATAGTGAAGACTGCTTTGATACTATGGTCAATTTAAATGCTTTACTTAATGAACAAGTAGTGAATTCTTGTGGTCAAGGTAATTCTTGGTGAGTTGTAAAAGATGGTAGCAAGAGCACTACATTCATTCTTCATTTACATGTATCATATCAAATTTCACTATTGTGTCAATTACAAAGAATCTCTATGTGTGCATGCGTTAAATTCTTTTTTGATCTAGTGGTGCACCTAGCAAACCCCACTATAGATTGTTTGCAAAGATTCTCTTTCTCAACACGGGTTGGGATCGGGGCACGAAGAAGCCTCAAGGGTGCACTGTGGCTCATGACCAAGCACGAGGATTGACAAAAAATGACCGATCTCTTTGGGTGTCGTCGACAATCATAGCGTTGGTAGATCACAATTACCAATGAGCAAAAGTGTGGCCCAGAATAAAGACATCAATTAACCCAATATGTCTTCGAGGTGCCTAAGTTTAATTTTGCATGTTATTCATGTAAATTGGTGCACTAGCGGATGACTAAATGGTTACGGCAAGGTCGAAGTATGCACATTGTGTGAGTGAGATGAGTGCATAATATTGTCCTAGCTCCTCGATCTCATTCCCACGATCGGAAAGTGGAAATACAAGTACTCCTTATAAGGGAATGTGTTTCTATCACTTTCCCTCATGGGAGACTATTCATATTCCCACATTATGGAGGAGGGATAAAGTATCTCGTGTTTTCCCACGTTCACAAGGTGGGAATGTGATAAGGGAATAGCTATCTTGTGCTTTCCCATCTCCACAACATGGGAATGTGAGTAGTCCTCACAAGGGAAAGCTTCAGTTTCACATTTCCCTTTTGATTGAAAATTTTCCCTCATGGGAAAAATGACTGATTTTTGCTCTTACAAAAGGGAAAGTTTTCCCGGGGGGATTTTTATTCCCAGTAAGAAAAGACATTTTCCCTTGTTTTTCCACGCTTTAATTGAGGGAAAAGAGGTGGGAAAGCCCTTGGTAATCCCAATTGGGAGTGCTTCAAAAGTTTCTTGCGTGTGGGCAGCGGCCTCTTCTGCAGATCCAAACAAATATATCGATGCAACCGTGCATTCTATAGGAGCGATGTTGCAAAGGGCGCTGCAATGTCTAGTTTCCACATGGTGCAAAGAGAGAGGGGAGACTCATTGTCAGTGAGCAATATAGAGGATACAATGCAAATTTTGTATGGGAAGATGGGCTTCTGTAGTGCCATGGATGTGTCTCAAGCATGGTGACAGAGCAAGACACAACATCTCGAGCAAGTTGTCCTGCCTCAGGCCCAGTTTCTCTTCCCTCACTGCGGAGTTCTGCGTGCACCACAGAACCGTTGACCTCTCCCACAACATTTAAGGAGCACCGACCTGCAAACAGCAACACAAGACCACCTGGCCGTGGAATCAAGAGAGAGCAAGAAAAACTAAAATAGTGGACAGACAGATGGCTACGACAGGTAGACGTAGAGTACCTCACGAGAGAAAAAACCCCCGCTTGATAGATGCGCAATAAAACCCTCTCTTGCTCCACGTGCCATCTCCTTGATTTTTCACCTCAAACCCAATCCAAGCGTCTTTGACGAGTCGGTTTAATCAAGTAGTGAAAAAATTTTGCACCACCTATTACCACTCCTACTGGGGGTATTCTATTCCGCAACTCATTAATTAATTAGCTGTGAAGATTCTTTCTCCGTCAAGGTCGCTGGTCGGCGGGCAGTGCATCCTGGCCCTTCATCAACTGTCAATTCTGGAGCAGAATCTTTGCTGCAGCCGACGGATTGACGACAAGTCAGCAGTCGTAATAATCGAACTGTAGCCTTTGAATCATTGCGAATGATTCTCAGCCCCGTCAGCAGCTGTAATTAATCGATCAAGCTTTTTTCAATCATTGTCACTGATTTTAAGCCACATCAGCACCCGTAATTCACCCCTACCCCCATCACCCGACTCATCAGCACGTGTTCTTTGCTGAACTGTACCTCTACTGTTGCAGGTTGTACCCGACATGCAAGGCGAAGTCATAGGTGCAACAGCAACCTTGCTAGAACATCGAGTGTGTAACATGCGACGATCATGGCCCGCCTCCCAGCGACCCTTGACGGTTGGGAATGGACACTTAGTGTCCATTCTCTCATAATACCTACTCCCCCATGGCTCCAGGCCTCCGCCGGTCGCCAAGGGGTAGCAGGTATTATGAGGAATGGACACCTACCCCTTCTTATATGAAATTAACTGCTCGGCCTTTGCCCTGGTTCCCGCCTCGTTCCCAGTCGTGATCCCTCCTGCTCCCCCCCTAGCGGACTGCACACAGAGTGCCCTTCGCCATCCGAGATCTGGGTGAGCCGATGCAGAGAAAACCCATCCCTCCCTCTCTCCATGTTCTCTAAACTCCCCTGCATCCAAACTTCTGCAGAGCTGTTCCTCATGTGCATGCCCCCTCCCTCTCCTGCCGAATGATCGCCATATCACCATAATCTCCACCTCTTGAAGCAACTCGGCTTCTTGGCTCCTGTTGGCTGAGGGCGTCACCTTGAACCAACACCTCGCAACCACATCGTCGGACTAGGGAGAGAGAAACGCTGCATAAAAACGAGAGAGAGAGAGAGAGAGAGAGAGAGGGCAGAGACTCTATTGCCTACAAATGTGCGTCTATCTGTGTGCGAGCTGGAATCTGTAGTGCAACGCGCACCTCACGCCTCCTCTCAGCACCAAAAAAAAATCTATGTTCCCGTTCGCCTTCGCCTGCACATGGCATCTCCTTCTCTCTCTCCCCCCTCCAGCTGTTGCTCTCGACGAATGGCATTCCCAAGAAAATACAAAAAGAAGAAGAGAGTTTTAACGTCGCAGAAACTATCCCAAGAGCCCTTCCCTTTTCCTTTTGAGCCCTAAGCCAAGAGATCGTTGATGATTCCCTTTAATGGTTCCCCAAAAAACTCGTTTTGGGGACCTACTACCACTAAGAAGATTCTCTCTTCTAAGGTAAAACCATCCATCGGTAGCTCATGACATTGTGGGCATGTGGGATGATAGATCCTGATTGCATCTCGTACTATATATCTTAATTAGAATCCCCAACCCCGACGCAAACGCAACACCTTCCTCCCCACAAGCCAGACTCAACGACAACCCTTGCTTCAAAAAATCTCAATTCTTGGCCATAGACCTTCGAGGTGGAAGCAAGGGCCTTCCCTTTGCATCTCGTGAAAACAACGTAGAAGCTTGGCCCTCCCTTCACATCTAGGGAAACAAAACAGAGTGTCCACTCTTGGATTTTCCACTGCTCTATGGACACAAGATTGTTGATGCCATGAGAACTATCTATGTATATGGGGACTTGCTAACATGTGGAGATGAAAGGTGTGATGTGTTGAGCATATGCACATGCATACATGCAACTATGGTGATCACAAAAAAGAATCATGTGTGCATATGGTGTTAACAACATATGGATTCCAGTACTATTGAGGC